>NC_048219.1:1971616-2010502 GCF_002007445.2 Ailuropoda melanoleuca | reverse complement strand
CGGGGGGCGCGCGGGCCGGGCTCGGCGGGCCGGGCGGCGCCGCCTCGGTTCCGTCAGGGGCGGCCTCGCCGAGCTTGGATCTGGGCAGCTGGCCCCGGCCGGGTTTGGAGGGCTCGGGGTGGCCCATTCGGTTCGGGGACAACTGGGGCAGCTCTAGTCTGGGGCGTCCGGAAGTCCTAGCAGGGAGTGGAGACCCCGGGCATCCAAGCTGGGTCCGATACGGGGGTCGGGGACAATTGCGGAGCGGCCGGATCCAGTTGGACCTGAATGTTCCGGGACGCTGAGGTCGGTCTGGGGCTGAGGCTGGGCTTGGGGCATCGTGGGTGGCCGAACCTAGCGCATTTCAGAGGACTCCGTAGAGGTCGAAGTACTCGGGGACAGCTTATCCCACTATGGCATAAGGCAGTGGAGATTGGAGGCAGCTAGGCTGGCGGCTGTCAGAGACCAGGGAACACTTGAGGACCCTGCTTTCAGTGACCGGCTTTCCCCAGCATCTCCCAGTAATGGGTCCTCAGAGGAGGGGATTGCTGAGGGCGTTGGTCAGCGACACCAGGGAGAAGGGACTTGGCAGGGGGATTTCATGCGGGTTTCTGGAGCCCCAGGAAAGAAACCCATTTGGTCCATGCTAGCGTGTTTTGGGGTGGGGTGTTGTCTCTGGAAGGAAAGCTTGGACCTTTCAATAATCTCTCTAGGGCCTGATGATCACTTCTGCATCATGGGGGCAGAAGCCACCTACTTCTCTTTGCTTTCTTTCCCCTGCATGGGCCATTCTGATTTTCTCTCCTAGTCCTGTTCTGTGCCCTGTCAAGTGAGCACAAGTCACCAGGTGGGATCTGAGGAGGGCGTGTGCCAGTGATGATGGCTGCCAGTCCCAGGGATACAGTCACCTCCATTTCTCTGTGATGATGCTGTCAAGCCTGAAGGGGTCCATGTGGGGCCAAGATGGGACCCCTGTATGCATGAAGAGTCCCCCAGTGATGCCCCAGGACCAACCTCTGCTCTGCCCAGAGCTGGCGGCCCCTTCTAACATCGCTTTTCCCTCCTCTCTCCTCCCCCCACCTATATCTGCCTCCCCCTCTGCTCTTTGCCTGTCCGGAGTCAGTAATAATGAAATTGTTTCTTAGAGACCTTCTTAGAGACCCTCTTGGACCCAACCTACCTCCTTGGTCAGGAATCTGCTCTACTTGGACAGTTCCAGTGGTAGGGAACTCACATGCTGTGGCCTGGCCCTTGATTTAAGGTCTCAGCATATGAGCACTAAAAGGGGGTGAGACATTGAGGTCATATCATTCACTCTGTCTTCAAACCCACCCTGACCTAAGTTACTCAGAAAGAGCTCTTTCCTCCTTAGAAACCACCAAAGAAAGGGAGGGTGTCTTGCCTTGGAGATACTTTTCAGAGCCTTACAACCTGAGAAACCTTCCAGGCTTTAGCATCAAACAGATCCAGGTTCGAAGCCTGGCTCCCCCACTTCCCTGCAGGGACTTGGATCAAGTCGAACTCTCACCTCTGTCCATCAGTTTCCTCATCTGTGAGAAGAGATGAAAGGTCTTGCTTGCAGGGGTGGTGTGGGGATTTGGTGAGATAACCCAGGGAGAGTGCTTGCTCAAATACAGTTTTATTTCCATTCTTGTACAACCTTGAGCTCAAACTGGGAAGTTCTGTGTGACATCTAACCTATTTGCTAGTCGGGAAGAAGGATTACAGGTTATCATGAGGGGAGAAGAAGGGGACAGTGATACTTAGAGAATCAGTCCTTTCTTCATCATTCACCGAAGATTTATTGAACACTTACTATATGCCCTATGCTAAGGAGGAAAAACTGTTACCAGCATGGTGTTAGGGTAGCTTCTGCAAGTCCATAAATGTCTGTGAGGCTCCTCAGGCCAGATGGCATATCTTTGGGAGAGGCAGAGGTATGGTGCCGGGCGAGGACTTCCTCCTGGCTGGAGAGATGAGAGAAAGCTTCACTGAGCAGGTAGCATCTGAATTGGAAAGAACTTGCAGGTAGGGGAACCTCTGTGAACTGAGGACCAGGGGCGTGAGAGCAACGAGGAATCCTTTTGGAAAGACCAGAATGGGGCTTGCCTGGCATCTGAACATGACAGCCAGAAAAGAGGAGAGAAAGTGGGCAAGGGACATGGCTGGGGCCAGACGGCAAACCGTTAGGCTGAGGAGTTGGAGCTCCACTGGGATTGTCGACCCACCGAGTGTGGGGGTGGGTGGGTGGGGTGGAGGCTGACGTCAGGCCTCCTTGGCCCCTGTCATTTTGGTTTCCCCTAAACACGAGTCCCTGTGCTCATTCCTGAGGTGGGGGTGATTCAGGGCTGCTAAAGAGTTTATTCCTTGGATCTCCTGCTTCATGGGTTTTAAACAAATCCTGCGTTCCTTTCCCTCCAGCGTGGCCAAGTTTCCCCTAGCCCCCAGGTTCCTAACAGAACTCCTTTGAAGAGTGGGTGGGCTATTTCCTCTTGTCCTGGCTGAGTGTCCCCAATGGTCTCCCAGCTCCCCACCCAGGGCTCTAACCCCTTGGTGGGCAGTCAGTGCAGTTTTTAAAGGCCTCAAGTGGACCCCTCCCCCCCAGTGGAGGCTTGGGATGAAAAGGCTTCTTCTATCTCCTGTCTTCGGTTGTCCTCACACCACCCAGCAACAGGAAGAGAGGTGAAGGAGCTTGCCCAGGGTCACACGGCAAGATAGGGTCAGACCAGGCACAAGCCTCCTGTGTGATTAGAGGGTTACCAGGCAGGCAGGTTGGGGGAAAGGAGGCCCAACCCAATGTTCCCTGTCTGCTGTTGTGGTGCCTCGAGAATGTTCCTCCACATTCCAACCTAGGAGCTGAGCTTAAACCCACAGCCGAGGGTTGGGAATCATCTTTACTGTAGTGGCTGGGTTGAGGACAGGGCCCACGCCTAGGTTTGAACACCGGACATACCACCGGCTTGCTGTGTGACCTTAGGTCAACACTTCCCCCCTCTCTGCACCTCCTTTCCTACCAAGTGGGGCAGATTTGTTTCCTTCATAGGATAGCATGAGGATACAACCTAGGATACAGTGTAGAAATGTTTAAGAACTTGAGGGAAGGTGTTACTCTTTGAAGATGGGAGGCCAGCCACACGCCCCTTGCGCGTGTCCGCTCAGGCTCACTCGGGCTCACTCCGGCTTCCCAGAGCCCGACAGTACCCTTCCCTCTGCAGGTCAGTGTCTATGCTGGTACCCAGGTCACTCAGCTTTCCTGACATTGCTAAGATTTTTGGTAAACAGGTGTGTCATTAATTTTTGTTAACGACGAAGTGGATTGTTTCCTAGGCAGAATTGGAGAGACCAGGCCCCGTGGGGAACAACAAGATTTGAGTAGCCAGAGGGCTGCCTACAAGGTGGGTTCAGCAGAAGGTTTTAGGCATTGGCCATGACATAACCCGCTTGGCTAAAGTCCACACTTTGATGTCTACTGTGAGGGAGGAGCCATCAGCAAAGGTTTACGACTTTTTGTGTTCCCACTCCATTTTTTTTTTCGTCGACTAGGTAAGCACCCTGGCCACAGTCAAAATGCTGTGTTCATTCGTTCATTCAGCAAACAAGCCTGCCTGGCACGGTACCAGGCGTCGGGGCTGCCGTCAGCATGAAGGAGAGCGATAGAGCTCTCTTCCACAGTCTGGCAGACAGGCAGATAAGGAGCAGGAAATTAGAAGTGGAACTGCGGTTGCCAAGGAGACGTGCGGGGTGCTGGAGAGCAGATAGGGGAACCTCACCTGGGGATCAGACAAGGCTCCCTGAGGACATGGCATTAAAGCCGTGGTCTCAAGAATGCATGGTCTAAAGGATGAATGGGTTCCAGGCGGAGGGAGCAGTAGGTGTGAGATGGAGCCAAACATGGTGCCTTCAGGAATTGCTGAGTCTGGAGGCTGAGAAGATGATGCGTGGAAGGTGGCCCGGGCAGGTGCATGCAGGGAGGGGCTTGTTAAAGATTCGGGGCCTTGATCCTAAAGACAGTGGGGAGCCACTCTGGAATTCAGAGTATGGGGAGTGATGTGGTCAGAGTTGTGTTTTGAGACAGGCAACAGGCTGCTTCGGGGTAGGAGGGGTGAGGCCAGGAGCCGGAAAACCAGTTAGGAAGCAGGTGGAGTGGTCCTAGGAGAGACAGTGGTGGTCTAGACACTAGTTACTGCCTCCTCTACCCGACCTCACACCCCCATCATGCTGCCCAGAATGTGCAGTGAAGAGAGGGGAGGTTGTGGCCCTGGAGGTCGCACAAAGCCCCTTTCCCTGTGGACATTGACCGCCCTCCCAACATCCTTTCCTACAAACAACCAGTGGGGCTCCTGTCCTCATGGAACTTTGATCTAATGAGAAGGACGAAATTCCAAATGGCTCTAAAACCAGGTGGAATATGACAGTGCCAATCTGGGGATATACAGCTCCAGAGTCACCCTGGCCATGAGTATGTATCAGGGAAGGCTTCCCAGAAGAGGTGGCATTTGTGCTTCCTATGGCAACAGTTCATGGAATGGGATGCTTCCTAGGAGGCACGTTTTAGAGAAATGAAAATAAGGAAATACTCTCCTGCCCTTAAGGAGTTATAATCTGGGGGTGGGGTTGAAGTTTAATGAACAACCAATGCTGATTGAACCCCACAATCAGTGAGTGGCATTGGGGGTCTAGGACCTCAGAATTCTGCCCTTTCCCCAGGGGTCCCCAAGGGCATAGGTGGCAGAAAGATCCACAGGCCTGTCTTGGCTCACTGACAAGCCTTGGAACAGCTCCCTCCTCCCCACAGAGCACTTGGGGGCTTCCTTGGGGGAGATGTAAACAGAGGAACAAGTTCCTGGAGCACATTCAGGAAATTAGCTGAGGGAGGATCTAACTTCAGGGCTCAGAGACAGAGAGGAGGCCCTGGCTGCTAGGGCTTATAACCATAGAGTGCTTGTGTTCTAACCATCGAGTTCAACTTCCCCATTTCATAGATGGGAAGACTGAGGGGCAAAATGAGGACCTACCATGTGCCTGGCACTTAAATGTAAACTCTCTGACCTTCACGGGAACCCCAGGAAGTAGGTTTATCCCCGGCACAGAGCCGCAGAAGCTGACACAGATCACTTAGGGAATTAGGGACCGGAACCAGGCCACGGCCTCCTGATTCCTCAAGATTCTGGCTTCAGTCCTAAGCTGCCACCCACTTCAGCAGAAACTCTGCCTTCCCAGGAAAGCCCCCTGGGGACAGAGATGGGACTGCCCGGCAGCGGCCAGAGGCATTGGGAGCTGACTGGGGCCGGGCATTGACCAGGCTGAAATGTTGTTATTTATCTTTCACCTTTGCACAGCCCTTGACAGTTACCCAAGCCCTTTCCTCCCCATTCACCGACTGTTCTTGGGTCCCACTGCCAATCCGTGGCAGAGCTAGGACTGAAACCCAGGCCTGTGACTCCCAGTTCCCATGCCATCTCCCTGGCTCCTGGCCTTGCCCTGTGGGCTGCAGCCCAGGCCCGCAGCAGCCCCCTAAGATGTCCCAGGCTTCCTGCCCACGGGCCCCGGGGAGCACAAGAGGCAGCCCCTGGCCCATAAGCCTCCTCCCCCCATTCTCTTCCCCACAATCTCCTTTTCCTCCTTGGCTGGACAGGACAGGGGTGAGGCTGCAGCCCAGAGGAGTAGGGTTACAGTGTAAACACCATCATGTCAATATTTACCTCTGCCTGGAACGCCTCCCTGCCTCCCACATGCTGCCCATCCAGGTGCACGTGGCCCGCTCCGAGGCTCCGGTTGCTGAAAGCCAGGCCAAGGGTAGACATGTAGCTTCCAGGCCAAGCCCTGCCACGAACTCTTAGTGTGGCTCTGAGCAGGACACTCTTCCTGGGCCTTAGTTCTCCCGTCTGTAGTGCCACGTGGCTAGAGCGGACCTACTCCAGGGGCGCTTGCCGCACTAACGCGTGGGATCACAGGCGTGATGCTCTGGTTTAGGGCCCGGGCCCGAAGCGGGGCGGACCTGGGTTTGAATCCCCGTGCCCCCACTTCCTCACTGTGAGGCCGTGGGAAGTCACATAACCCCTCTGAGCTTCTCTTTCTTCCTGTGTAAAATGCGATGTCCCTATTTTGGAGGGACACTGGTGAGGATCCACGAAACAGGCCCTAGCTCTTGGCACAGGATAAGAACTGAGTAAGCAGTGGTGATGGTGGTGGTGGTTGTTATTCCGAATAAACATTTTATGATTCTCTGAGTCCAGACACAGGATTACGTCACTTGTGAGCTGGAGCCAAGGGTGGGGTCTCTAACCTCAAGCCCTCCTGGCCCTCTGGGGCCACGGGCTGGGTCAGGGGAGCTCGGGTGTGGAGAAGGCCCCTTGGTCAACACCACTCCTCATCCCTCACCCCCAGCACACAGCTGCCCGGCTGCTGGGGCTCCTTCTCATCGGGCGGAAGGCCAGGGCTGCAATGACCTCAGAGATCTGTGGCAGTGAGGGGGTGAGGGAGGGTGGAGGGGGCGGAAGGCGGAGGAAGAACGCGTTTCCTAAGCAGCTCTTTCACAGAAGTCCAGTCCACACTTGCTGTCCCCTTCAGCCCTGGAGAGGAGGCGGCTGCACGGGGACCAGTGACTTCGAGGTATGGGGTGGGGAGGGCAGGGAGGTGGGGACTGGACTTTTTGCTGTGTCCCTTTGGACACCGCGTCACCTCTCTGAGCTTCGTTTTCCTCCTCCGACGTGGAGATATCGGGGCCTCCTCCGTACAGTGGTTGGAGGTGTTCATCAGATGCTGTTCCTGAGGAAGCCGGCTCAATCCCGACACACAGCGGGCCTCCATGGTGCCAGCTTCTCTTAGGATCGTGGTCACAAGAACCATCTGCCTGTTCTGTTCTGTGGGGCTGTGCACTTCCTAAGGGCAAGACTGGGCATTTTTTAAGTCGGGGTATAATTTCCTTAAGTAAGATGCACGCGTCTTGTGCAGCTGTTTTTTCAAATGTATCCACCTGTGTAACCGCCACCTAGAGCAAAACATAGAACATTTCCACCTCCCCAGAAAGTTGCCAGGTGCCGCCTTAACCATCACTGTCTGCGACAGGTGGCTGCTGATCTGCTTTCTGTCACCCCAGTTTTGGCTGGTTTTGAACTTTATCTGCATGAATTCATAATATATACTCTTGGGTCTGGTTTCCTTCAGCTTCCGTCCACAGCGAACAGTTTTCCATCTGCCCGTGTCGTGGCATGTGCCAGAATGTGCTCTTTGCAGGCTGCCTGGCGTCCCACTGAGCAGATGTACACATGTGTCCATGGACGATGTTCCTATCTGGGCAGCCGTGACATTCCTGTGTGTCTCTCAGTGGACCTATGCACTCATTTCTCGGGGGTGGGTATTGGGAGGGGGCCTGCTGGGTCTGTGTGTCTTTCACTCTCGGAGAAACTACCAGGCGGTTCTCCAGAGAGGAGTCTATTTTCTGAGTGTATTGTTCACCTCTGCCGACAGGCCCAGGGTCTAGCCTGGAGTAGGCTCTTGATGCATGTTTTCTGAAAGAAGAAAGGAATTTGAGACCTTTCTTTGTCTTAATGCTTCAGATCCCCTCTGCTGGCCCTGCGCCTGCCCTCGGGGCCTGGCAGCTCTGGGCAGGCACTCTTCCTAGAACCTGGGCTTTGGGTCTCACTTGTCATTTCTCAGGGCAAGGAGGAGTTCCTGGATCTGGAGACCTTATGCTGTGAGGCTTTACCAGTCCATGTGACCTTAGGTAAACCCCTTCCTTGCTCTGGTCCTCAGTTTCCCCTCCTGCACAACATTGGGTGGATTGAAGGTTTCCCCAGCTCCCCGGTTTCTGGTGGGCTCCCCTTATTTTGGAGGCATTCGCTCACGCTTTTTCACCTCCAGGGTTGTACCTGTTCCACGTGTGAGCTCCAGCTGCCCAGTATCTCTGTGGAAAGACCACTGAGGAAGTGGACAGGCCCTCCATTCTTGGTATCCTTACTAAGAACCTCAGTAAATCCGTCCTCTCTGGGTGAGAGCCCTCCAGGTGGGTCCCTGGCTGTGGGAGTCTCTTCCATGGAGGCCTTGCAGAAATGGCCTGGGTCTCAGGTAGACCCAGGTCACAGTCCTGCCACTTCCTGGCTGTGTGACCTTGGGCAAGTCAGTCTACCTCTCTGAACTCCAGCATCCTCACCTGCAGAGTTGTAAGGACAAAATGAGATCCCACCTCATTGTAGGGACCAAAGCGGATGGGGCAGCGAAATCCTGCCCTTGAGGAAATGTATTGTAGGGGAGGGAGACCACACAGGCAAACCAACCAACCAGAAAGATCACTTCAGAGGAAGGAAAGAAAACAGAGTGATATAGTGGAGAGTTAGCTGAGAGATGGGGAGGAAGCTAGTCAAATGGGTGGGCAAGGAAGGAGGCGACATCATGCCAAGTCCCAAAGGATGAGGAGAGGGCAGCTGGGCAGAGATGTGGGAGAGGAGAGTTCTGAGCAGAGGAACAGCACGTGCAAAGGGCCTGAGACAGGGATGTGGGGTTTGGCAAGTTTTGGGCAGCAAGAAGGCTGATGTGGCTGGGCGGAGGGAGCAAGGGGCAAAGGGGTAGGAAAAGGTGGACATGGAGGGGCCAGGTCATGCAGGACCTTGTCAGGCATGGGGACAGGGGCTGGGGGAGTTGGCATTTTGTTCTGAGAGTAATGGGAAGCCATTGAAGGGCTCCAAGCAGGGGGTGACTGGTTTATGTTTTGCTAAGGCTCTGGCTGCTGTGTGGAGGATGAACTGCAGGGGGCAGGAGTGAGGCAGGGAGGCTGGCGTCAGGTAAAACGGGAGCGGAATCTTGGTGCTTTTCACCTGTCCTGAGGGGGAGGCTTGTCTCACTCCAGAATCTGGGATTTTAGCAGCTCTTTCAGAGGATAGGAGAGAGGGAGACAGGGCATCCGAGATGCCACAAAGCTTTCTGGCCACAGAGCATGGTGGGCGAAGATTGCCTTTGGCGAAAAACCAGCAAAGGTTTTTGTCCTAAAACCTCCACTTGAACTTGACCTTCCAGAGTGAACTCGGGATTCCCCCAAAGTGACCACATTCCCACCACCCAAGGCCATGAGGACCCAGAGAAACGGTCCAGAAGGGCACAGAGCCAAAGCCTGCCTCCCCCACTTCCGCACACCCTGCCGAGAAGTGAGGGCAGAGGAAGTGGTGGCTGCGAGGGGTTGCCCGGCCCCTCTGCCCTCGGGGCTCCTGCTCCCACGGCCCGGCTCGAGGGAATCTTGTGGCTTTGTGGTTCTGGGTGTCCTGGCTGGTTTGGAGCACGAGGCAGCCAGAAGAAGGCAATACTTCGTGTTTTTCTGCGGGTGTGGAGTGGGTGGCTCTCTGGCATCCTGCTGGGCTTCCTGGAGTGGTGGGCGGGGAGAGGGCAAGAGGGCATGGCCGTTCTCAGAGTCACAGAAGGTCGAAGTGGAAGTGCGACTTAGACATCATCTAGACCAACCTCTTGGGGGAAGACACAGGCTCAGAAGGGGACAGAGATTTGCCTGGGGAAAGGGAGTTAGAAGCAGGACTTAGACCCTGGTCTCCTGGACCCCTAATCTAGTGCTTTTTCTGGTTAAGATGTGGGTTTCAGAGCCAGACAGACCTGGGTTCTTATCCCAGCTAGGTGACCTTGGGCCAGTGACTCTCTCTGAGCCTCAGTTGTCCCCCCTGTGGAATGGGGTAATAGTAACATCTTTCTCACGGTGGTGTTATGAAGAATGGTTGAGATGATTCACGTAAAGCAGTAAAGCTCGTGGGATGGTGCACATAGTAGGTCCTTGGTAATGGACGCCATTATCAACACGATTACTGTTGTGGTTCTGTCATTCTAAGCCTTGTGACATGCTGGAAAAAATGTCTGGGGGCTAGCCTTCACTTGTGCTGATTTCTAGTTCTGGTGAATGCACTGAAGCAGGGGGGTGAGGAAATGGCCTTCGTCAGCCCACCCCACGGCTGCTTGCTTATTTTACTTCCTCATATAGTTGGGAGACCCTTTAACAAGGTCCTTAATTACCAGCACCTCCATCCCAACACACACGACTCAGGTGGGCTGGAGCTGTTGGGCCTGCCTCCAGCCTGAGTAAGGGACAGACAGTCAGCAAATGCAGGCCTAGGATGGAACGCTGCATGGCTCCCCATCTTCGGCGTCAGGTCCCTGCACTCACTGATTCCTGTTTGTACAATGTGGCCTGAGGCTTAAGAGCGGGGCCTGTGGGATTGACTTGAACTTGAACCCAGGATCCACCACCTAGGTGTCGTAAAGGACCTTGTAGCAGGGAAGTTTTCTAGTCTGAGCCTTGGGCTTCCTATCTGTGAAGTGAGGGTAACAACCACCTCCCTGGGTGACCACTAAAATGAAATGAAGCTGATGTGATTGGGGCACGTGGGGTGCGGGTTCAGTGCTCGACTCAGAGAGGTGGGCGTCATGATAACAACATCAGGCCTACTCCTCTTTCCAAAGCTGTTCTTAGAAATTTTCTTGACCAGCTCCTGCCCATCTGTCATGCATTGCCACAGCCGCCTTCACTTCCCACCCCGGACTGCCTTCCGTCAGGGCACAAGTCACTTTGGGTGAGACTTCCCACCCTGTCATGTCTCCCTGCAGGAACACAGATCAGGAGCTGGAGCTCTGGGACCAGCCTGCGTAGGTTTGACTCCCGGCTCTGCCATTTACCCAGGCAGCCTCAAGCAGAGTCCTTCATTCTTTGCCTTGGCCTCTGCCTAAGGAAAAAGGGCATAATAATAGTACCAAACTTCATAGAGTTGTTTAAACAAGCAATATAATTCTTGTAAAGTGTGGGATCCATGCCTACCATACGGGAAGTGCCTCGTCCATGTGAGCTGGTTTTCTTTCTAGATGGAGTTCTAGCAGAGCCCCTACCTTCTCCTCTCTGTATTCCCAGCCTCTGGTGGGCTCAGGAGGGAGTTGGGGGGGTCTCTAGGCACATGTGCTATGGGCACCGGGGAGTTGTCTTACCAATGAAAGGGGCCTCCCCGGGAGGACTGCGCTTGGAGCCTCGGTCAAGGACTCAGGTTACATTGCAAGCTTGTTTATTTGGCAGACATTCCCTGCGACTCTGCTCTGTGTCAGCCTGTGCTGGGAGAACGTGCAGACAGAGCTGTTCCGAGCGAGCCCACGGTCCCGGGTTGAGCCGGGGAAACGCGGCTGTGCTGTGGTTAGAACACGACCAACACAGGGCTGGGCACGCTGCTTCAGAGGACGCTTTCTGGGCCGCGACACTTGGTGATCCCTTGGGGGGAAATGATGTATTAACTTCTGCCCACAATAGGGTTTTCTTCAATCCTCTCTTTGTTCTCAGGCTTCGCTATTATGTGATGATAACGGTGCTCATGGCGTTATTTGCTGTGTGAGGCATAGTGCTAAATGTTTTATGTGGTAAATTCACTTAGTCCTCACATCAACCCCATGAGGTATTTATTATTATTCCTATTTTATAGGGGGAAACTGAGGCACAGGGAGGCACTGTATCTGTCTCCGTCAGTAAGCGGCAGAGGAAGAGTCGAACCCCAGTTTGGTCACAGAGCCCAGGTTCTGAACCACTACGCTGGCATTGCTTCATGGTTTCCCAGGCAGCCTCACGGCCTCAGCACTTCACCTTCCGTGGGAGCCCTTTGCAGTCGGCACAGGCGAAGAAATGAATATTAGGTCTTTCTGTGCAGCCTTCCTTATGCATCGGCTCTGGGATGAGCAGGTTCAGACCTTCAGGAGAAGGATCTGGAAGTTAAAATCCTAGAGAATAAAGGGTCTGTTTCCAGGAGAGGAATAGGGAGTAGGGTGGGAGGCGTTTAGTGGGGGAAGGGAAGGGAACTGAGAAGGCTGAGAGAGTTGGAATTCAAACTGAATCAACATTTAGTTGAGTGCATCCTTTGTGCCAGATATGAGGGTGCCCTCCAGGAACTCCCAGGCCTGTGGGAAAGATAGACAAACCAACAGGTAAATTCCTGAATAGTATTTGAGCGTGTGGGCAGGAGCCTTTGAGGGCCTGGAAAAATGGATGACTAACTTGGCCCAGGGATATGATACTTGAGTTAGGTCTTTTTTTTTTTTTTTTTTTTTTTTTTTTAAGATTTCTTTCTTTATTTGAGAGAGAGAGCATGAGCGAGAGAGGGAGAGGGAGAGAGACAGAATCTTAAGCAGATTCTGCACTGAGTGCAGAGCCCGACATGGGGCTCAATCTCATGACCCTGAGATCACGACCTGAGCCAAAATCAAGAGTCGGACGCTCCACCGATTGTACCACCCAGGCGCCCTATTTGGTTGGGTCTTGAAGGATGAGTAGGAGTTTGCTGGCCAGCTGGAGCCAGTAGTGGCCGAGCCAGAATTTAAACCCAAACAGTCTGTCTTCAGAGTCTGTGTTCTCACCCAGCAAGGCATGCTTGGGCCCACTGCCCTGCAAGGCCTGACCCTGGGAAACATGACTCTTCTGGTCCCAGGGCCCTCAGGGCGGGCCCTGGACACCTAGCCAGTTGTTCCCCATAGAACCCCTGCTTCTGCTCCTCACAGACCTGGCTGATTGCCCCTTCTGCAAGGGCACCGGCCGCTTGACCAGCCTCTCGGGGAGGGTCTCTCTGCCTTCCCTGGATGGCAAGGAGTTGTGGTGTGTGAGGACACACACAGTCCACCCCCAGAGCACTTGTGGCGGCAGAGGAGGCACGGGGAGCCGGAGCCGGTAAAGCACTTCCTCTTAGGTTTTCCCCCTCCCCCCTTCCTCCCACCTAGCACCTGAAGTGTACTTTGCATAAGGCACTTCCTCAGATTATCCCAGCAAGCCTGGCAGGTGAGGTTGTTTATCACTATTTCAAAATTGAAGAAGGCAACTCAGAGAGGTCAGGTCGCTTATCCCACAGCTAAGCAAATGCGGCTAAGCAAATGCGTAGAAAGACCAGAATTTATGCTTTGATTTGTCTAATCCCAAGGCCTCTGCTCATGGTTTTTGTTTTGTTTTGTTTTTCTTTCAAGATTTTATCTAAATTGAAATTAGTTCACATGCAGTATGGTATCAGGGGTAGAACTGAGTGATTCATGAGTTGCATAGAACACCCAGGGCTCATTCCATCATGTGCCCTCCTTCCTGTTCATCCCCCACTTACCCCATCCCCCCCACGCCTCCCCTCCAGCCACCCTCAGTTTGTTCCCTAGAGTTAAGAGTCTCTTATGGTTTGTCTCCCTCTCTGTCTTTATCTTATTTTATTTTTCCTTCCCTTGTGCTATGCTTATCTGTTTTGTTTCTTAAATTCCACATATGAGTGAAATCATAGGGTATTTGTCTTTTTCTGACCCGTGCTCATGTTTTTAAGATTAGGAAGCATATCAGTTTATGATGGACCATGTGCCTTTCTGGTGACAGATGCTCTAACCCCATTCCTGATAACCTCTGGGCTTAGCATCAGGGCCCCCAGGAGTTACAGGTTAGTGGCAACAGCAATAAGTTTGCATTGGTTGCCATGCTTCTCAAACTTGAATGTGCATGAAAATCATCAGAGATCCTGGGGGCGCCTGGGTGGCTCATGGGGCACCTGGGTGGCTCAGTTGTTAAGCGTCTGCCTTCGGCTCAGGGCGTGATCCCAGGGTCCTGGGCCCGAGCCCCACATCAGGCTCCTCCGCTATGAGCCTGCTTCTTCCTCTCCCACTCCCCCTGCTTGTGTTTCCTCTCTCGCTGGCTGTCTCTCTCTCTCTGTCAAATAAATAAATAAAATCTTAAAAAAAAAATCATCAGAAATCCTAGTTACAAATGGAAATTTCATTGCCCTTGCCCCAGACTCTGATTCAGTAAGTTTGGAGGGAATATAGGAACCTACATTTCTGACAACTCCCTGATTCTGATGCTGGTGGGCCACAGATCACACTTTGGAAATCCTGATTTATTACATGGCTGCTCTGAGCTCAGCATTGTCCTGGGCATTTTGTCATTTCAACCATCAGAACATTGCTTGGTAGCACAAGTGGAGGCAAAAGGAGGCAGGAGCCTGAAAGACATTTCTATCAGTCATGGTGAAGACATTTGTAACCAATCTGTCTAAAGTATTAATTTAATCTTCAGGTTGACAGGATCAGAGGAGCACCTGCCTGGCTCAGTCAGTAGAACATGCAACTCCAGATCTCGGGGTTGTGAGTTTGAACCCCACGCTCGGTGGAGAGATTATTTAAAAAGAAAATCTTTTTTAAAAAAGATTTTATTTGTATTTTGAGAGAGAGAGGGGGGAGAGCGCGAGTGTGGGGGGTGGGAAGGGACAGAGGGAGAGGAAGAGGGAGAGAAGTAGACTCCTGATGTGGGGCTCCATCTCACCACCTGAGATCATGACCTGAGCCAAAATCAAGAGCTGGACACTTAATTGATTGAATTACCCGGGTGCCCCTAAAAATAAGTCTTAAAAATCTAAAAAAAAAAAAAAAAAAAAAAAGATCTGGAAACTGAGGCTCAGAGAAGTCAGGTGACTTGCCCAAAGCCAAACAGTTTGTAGCAGCAGAGCTGGGATTATAACCCAGATCCGTCAGCTGCCAAGGCTGGTATTCTTCCAGTACCCCACACTGCCTCTTTTGTGTGCTCTTGCACACAGATTCTTAGAGGCACAGAATCCAGCTCCACTAACCAGGTGAATATGGAAAGATAAATATGGGAAGATCAATGGTGACAGTAGCTACCATTTACTGAGCACCCACTGTGTGCAGACACAGGGTGGAGGTGGTGAACCCACAGACATGGTCTTAGGTAATCGCACGGATCTCTAACCATGAGCGGGATGCCCTGTGAGCTTCTGTCAGGAAGCCCGTACCAGGCAGAGGCTCAGGGGAGACCAGGGGGAGGGAAGACAACTGTGAGGAAGAAACATTTGAGAGGAGATCTGAAGGATGGGCTAAGGGTTATCCAGCTAAAAAGGTGGAAAGAAAATTCTAGCTAAGGGAATAAGATGTGCAAAGGCCCTGAGGTGGGTGACCTAGAGCATGTTCAGTGTAGCTGGAGTAGAAAGCAAGGGCAAGAGTGACCCAAGTTGAGGCTGAGGGGGAGTCAGGGGTGGGCCCCCCAGGCCGTGTAAACCGGGTGAGAGATTTGGATCTCATCCCAAGAGCAGTGGAAAGCTCTGTGTGTGTGTGTGTGTTTTCAAATCAATAAATTTTAGACTTTATTTTCTTTTATACCAAAAGACCCCATTTATTGGCAAAAGAAGAAAAGGCAAAAATTTACAACCAGCAGGGTGGAGGGGTGCCAGCAGGGAGGTGACAGGATCTGATTTGCCTTTTATTAAACTCACTCTGGCTGCTGACTGGAGGTGGCCTTGGGGGAAGGGGCAAGAATGCGGGTGGGGGGGTGGTTCAGCCCAGGCCCGTGGTAGTGGCAAGGGAGAGGCAGAGACACTGAGGGGTTGAGTTGGCGGTGATCTATTGGGGTGGGCAGGGGATCCGGTCCAATGCTTTGACAGGTGAGAACAGAGCCTACAAAGGTGTGTGAGCTGCTCTGGGTCAGGGTCACATAGCTCAGCATCAAAACTCACATAGCTCAGCATCAAAACTCACATCCCAGGGCCTTCTACAAAACTCTGACTCCGGCCCAGATTCCTGGCAGCCATGCCTGCATAGTTCTTCCAGGCCTTCTGGTGTCTGGACCCCCTCCCTGTTTTCCCCCTCCCCCAAAGACTGGTGGCTTCTAGGGAGGGGGATGCTTTATGCGCACAGATTCGGTCTTTGAAACATGGGGGGGAGGGGCGGTGCTCTGACCTCCAGATTCTTTCTCTGTGACCTCTGCACTGAGGCCCTCCCCAGGCTTTGAAGGAGTCCACAGAAGTGGGGCTGGGTGGGGGCTGGAGACACGGCACACAAACAGCCCCTCCCTGGGCGGGGGGGGGGGGGGGGTTGTTCCGAGGCTCTAAGGAGATGCCCTGCCTTGGAGAGAAAGGAGCCACAAGAAAGCCTGGGCCTACCTCGCTGCCCAGTGGGGTCTCCCCAGAAGCAAGGAGATACCCTTTCTCCCAAACCTCTTGAAGTGGAAACTGCCGGCTACCATTTTAAGATTTGTTTTCGTTCCCCAGTTAACCTTGTCTGGCAAATAAGACCACCGAGATGTTCAATTAAGTGAACTTCTAGGTCTGCAGGCCTCTCCCCACCTCCCACCCTTGTCTAAACCTTGCCCCTTCTGGGATCCAAGAGAGCTCTAACTCCCCTGTCATGAAAATCAGCCCTTCTGTATCTGAACCCTCATTTTTCTTAGGATTTGGAATCTCTTTGGGATTCAGGCTCCTTTTTTCTAAGGTTCTAGAGCCTACTCACCTCACCCTTCTCCCTGGGCATTGCCCTGGACCTTGGACCCAGGCCCGATCCCTCTCTGGGGACTGGCTCCCCTGCTCTCCTGGAGACCAGCCCTCCCTCCATCCCCACAGTGTCCTGGGGTTCTGTATCTCCCCCAGCGACAGGGCCCTTCTCACCCTGATACAGAGTAGGCACTCAAGAAATGTGCTCTCCTCCTCCTGCCACCACCTCCCTGGCCCGGCCCCCTGCTTTGTGGCCCCCCCTTAGCTTCCCCACCCTCCCCCGCATGGGTATTTTTGCTCAGGGAGTAGTGTGCTGTGTGGCAACCGAGCCTGGAAAGCAGCTATTGTTGGCTCAGAACATCAGATGGAAGAAAGATGAGGGCTGAGAAGGGGCAGGAAAAACATTCAGTGCTACTGGCTCAGCCCCCTGGTCCTGTTGGGTCAGGGCGAGGCATGTTTAGGACAAGCCTAAGAAAGTTCCCTTCCCACAGTAGGGAGCTCAGTTCTGGAAATCATGGCACTGGTGTGAAACGGGCAACAGGTTTGAAAATGAGGTAGGTTGGTGTACAAGCCACTAGCGGCCTCACGGAGAAGCCAGGAGCTCCTTGAGGCTCTGGCTGACATCAGGAGGCCAATGCCCAGACGCCTTTATAACTCTTTCTAACACCTGTTTTCAGGGTTCCCTGACCTGTCTGCTTCATGGAGCGGGACCAAGGAACCACAGTTTAGTGAGCTTTCACGTTGAGCCAGGCCCTGGGTTGAGCAGCCTGTGCGTTGACTCATTTCCTTAGAATCGACTCGCAAGAGATGGGTCTTACTGTGTCCCCATTTAACAGATGAGGAAGCTGAGGCTTGGTGAGACAGGGTGACTCCACCAAGGCCACACTGCTTTGAAGCAGCAGAGCCAGTATTCTGGCTGACTCTAGGGCCAGAGTTTCTTGTAGGCTTCTATGAAGAGTCCCATATCGGGGTGGAGGCTGGCTGTGCTTCTGGCTCAGAAGGGCCATCGGCAGGGACGAGAGAAGGCCCCCAAAGGCAGGTGAGCAGAAGGTTGCTCTGAAGCACTGTCCAGGAGTCTTCCTAGAGGGGGGCAGCTGGTACCCTCTGGGGAGGGCAGGCAGCTGGAAGCTCGTTTGGAGCTGGATGAAGAGTGGGCACTGTTCTGTCCTCAGGGCACTCACGTTGTTACTTTCATTCTGACTGTTACTTCTGTCCCCTGGCGGGGAAGTCATCGGGGGGCAGAGACCCTGGCTGTCTCAGCACACTTGCCGTCAGCAGATGCCCAGTGAAGGATGAGTGGAGGAGGGCGTGACCTCACAGGGCAGAGATAAGGAGGGGCTCAGGATGGGGGACAAGCCATCCTGCGGCCAATTGATTGTTCATATTGTCACTGGGGACACATTTCTTTTTTTTTTTTTTTTTTAAAGATTTTATTTTATTTATTCGACAGAGATAGAGACAGCCAGCGAGAGAGGGAACACAAGCAGGGGGATTGGGAGAGGAAGAAGCAGGCTCATAGCAGAAGAGGCCTGATGTGGGGCTCGATCCCATAACGGCAGGATCACGCCCTGAGCCGAAGGCAGACGCTCAACCGCTGTGCCACCCAGGCGCCCCATGGGGACACATTTCTAAGTGTTTAATGCCAGCTAACGGAGAAGTAGAATTGAATATATAAAATTACACTTTGCGATCAGTCCGACCCCCAGCTATTGTAGGATGTGCTTCTTTCCAGAACAAAACCCTGAACAAAACGTCAGTGAGCATTTATGCTGGTCATCTCTGATCCATCCATTGAAGAGATTGCTTAATAGGAACCGTTTTTTCCTTCTTTGGTGATTTGTGAATTCGCTTGCTGTCCCCAGGTGGCGGTGAGTCAGCCATAAAGCTTGTTCAGGAGAGTCCAGAGGAATTTTCTTCTCCATCAAGTTCCATGTGAGCAATGCTGGGTGACACCCAGTGACATGCTCAAGGGTGGGTTGGGAGATCCACTAGCCATTTTTCTCTGCCGTCTCTGTCTCCATTTGTCCCCTGCCTTCCTGGGGCCCAGAGCCACCTCAGCTAGAGCAGGCAGGCAGGTTAGTGACCCTCGGGCTCCCCCAGCCCGACTCAGCCCAGCCCTGGCCCTCTCTGGGGAAATATGAGTCATTTCTTCAACCCTGAAATGTTTCTCTTTACGCGGGAAGAAGGGGGAAAGGTTCAGTGTTCGGGAGACCCCCATCTCGGTCTCCTCCAACCTCGTTTCTCAGCTATGAAGAGTGCTCTAGCCGTGGATGGAGGGGTCCCAGGGCGATGTTGGTGGGGGCCGCCAGACGCTGTTAAGTCAGTAAACCACATCCCTGATAGCCATCAAGGTCACCCTAGACAGAACCGTGCTGGGCTGAGCCGGTGGCGGCTCCCTCCCCTTCACCAATGCTGATCCCCCTCCCCCTTCCTCTGCCCACCCAGCACCCTGAGGGGGCACATGCTGGCCCATTCTACCCCTTAACCTCTTGAACCTGATCAAGTTAAGAAGATGCACGGAGGGGAGGTACAGCAACTCCGTACTGATGAGCTGGAAGGGTTTGGAAATCCGGCTTTGGCAAGGGCATGAGCGTGAGCGAGGTGGGCTTGATCAGGTAGTGATAGTGATGTCTGCCGGAGCCCAGGGAGGGGCGGCAGGGTGCTCCTAACCGCCTTCCTCAAGAGGAATGAGGGGATTGTGTCTGGTCCAATACCCTCCCCCAGGGCCCCCATTCTTTTCTGGGCGACCTTAAGTCAATTGTTTTACCTCTTTGAGGCTCGCTTTCTCATCTATAAAACGGCAATAAATACCACCCACAGTTGTGAAAAATAAATGAGAAACCATCTGGAAAGCTACCTTATTTCCTTGGAGTCCTTACTTAGATATCACCTTCCTGGCCACCCTGGTGACAAATGCCCGCCCTTTCCATTTTCCGTCCACGTCCATCCCCCCACCACTTGATTTTTCTGTTGCACTTAACCACAATCTGGCATACTCCCTGTTTCACTTATTGATTTTACTTCCTCTGTCCCTTCCCACTGACATAGAAGGATTTGGGTCTGTTTTGTTCCCTGCTGGGTCCACCTAGAACAGCGCTGGCATGTGTAGACACATAAATATTTGTCAAAAGAATGAATGACTGTGAGTCCCTGGCCCAGTGTCTAGCTGGTTGTAGGGCCACAGAGATTTTGGTCCCCCTTGCCTCCGCCTCCTCTCCAAGTTAGCTTATCCATTCTTGAGGCTTCAGGCTTCATTTTTATTTATTTTATTATTATTATTTTTTAAAGTAACCTCTCTGCTCCATATGGGGCTTAAAGTCATGACCCTGCAATCAGAAGTCACATGCTCTTCTGACTGAGGCACCCAGGAGCCCCCATGCTTAAGTTCCATATTTGGGCGTTTCATACCAGTACACGAGACTGCCCTGGGGAATATAATGGGCTACTTCGGTAGCAAAATCAAAAGGTACTATTTTGGAATAGAATGTAGAATGGGCATGAATTTTTATTTTATTTTTAAGATTTTATTTATTTATTTGACAGAGAGGGAGAGGGCACAAGCAGGGGGAGCAGCAGGCCGAGGGAGAAGCTGGCTCCCCACTGAGCAGGGAGCCCGATTTGGGACTCCATCCCAGGACCCTGGGATCATGACCTGCGCCGAAGGCAAACGCTTAACCAACTGAGCCAGCCAGGTGCCCTGATTTTATTTTATTTTTTAAGTAGGCTCCATGCCCAATGTGGAGCCCAATGTGAGGCCTGAACTCAGGACCCTGAGGTCAAGACCTGAGCTGGTCAGATGCTTAACTGACTGAACCACTCAGACACCCCTGGCATGAGTTTTTTGTTTTTTGTCATGAATTTTTAAGATTAAAAAACATGAGGCTTCAATGAGGGCTTTTATCTGTGTCCTCAGACCTCCCTGGGCACAGATTCGCTCTCTGGGAGCCTTTGGGAGAATATGAGGGGCCCTGGATTTTGAAATGACTCCAGCCTCGGAGCCCCCATCAGAGATTTCAGCAAACACACATGATTTCCACCAGGGTGCAGATCTAACATCATCCCACTGGGGGTGGACTCCCCTTCTTGATGCCCACCACCTGCTACCTAGTTTCTTTTTCTTGGAGAGTCAATCCATGGGACCAGGAATCATGCAAATTTTTTTTTAATAAGCATCTTCTTTTGGAGTAATTTTTGATGAGCAGACAAGTTGCCAAGATGATAATTCTGGCATCCGCCTTCACCTGGTTTCCCCTGATGGTAGCATGTACGTGACCATGGTGCCTCCATCAGCCTTCAGCGGCCCTCATTGCTGCATGACCATTAGTGAAACCCCAAGCTCTGCTTGGATTTCAGCAGTTCTTGTGGCAAGGTCCACACCCAGAGCACCGCGTCACATTTTGTCCTCATGTCGCCTTAGCTCCCTCTGGTCCATGACAGTTTCCCAGACTCTCCTTGTTTCTTACAGCCTCGGCCGTTTTGAGGAGTACTGGGCGGGTGTTCTGTAGGGTTTCTGCCACGGCCTGTCTCAGATGTCTTCCTCTCTGTCCGCTACATGTTGGAATGGTCCCCAAGGCCTTTGCTTCTTCCTCTGCCCTGGACCCTGCCGGGCCTCCTTCCCTAGTGGAGGCCACCACTGCACTGACCGTCCTACTTCCCAAACCCGTGCTCTGCCTGCCCTGCTGACCTCATCAGTGGCACCGCCATGCACAGTGGCCTGAGTGGAATTCGAGGTGGTGCCCAGATGCGACCTTGACCAAATTCTATCAATATTCTGCCTCCCTTCCCCTTCCTCCCACTCCTTGTCCTTGCTGGCCTCTGTCGGCCACCTTTGCCTGGATTAAGGCCAAGCATCCTTTATGGCCTCCCTGCCTCCAGCCTTGCCCTCCAGCCTTTCCTCCTCACTGCAGCCTCAGCCATCTCTCTGAAACACATGGCGAGCCCCGTCACTGTCCTGTTTCAAACCCTTCCATTGCTCCCCATTACCCTGGGAGCAAGTCAGACTCCTTCATAGGAACTCTAGGGTGTTCTGGGCCTATTTCTTTGCCTGGTCCTTGCGTATTTCTCCAGCCTCCTTTCTGGCTGTCCCCGGCCTGTCCTCCCTGCTTCAGCTGAACAGACTACAGCTCCCCCACCTCCACCCCTTTGCATATGTGGTGCCCTCGGCCGGCCGTTTCCTGCCATCAGAATGTGAGTTCCACAAGTGTAGAGACCTTATCTGGCTTGTTCTCCACTGTCCCCACAGTACCATGGGCACTGGCACATAGAAGGTATTTGACAGATACCTGTGAATTAATGTGAGGAGAGCACAGGGGCAAGGTGCTCTTTATCAGATAACCTCAGACAAGTGTGAGATTGCCGCAGTGACTAATGCCGGGAAGTCCTGGTGCTACGCATGCTTGTAATGGGAGGATTTGACCTTGTAAAGGTCAGGGGGAGGATTTGACCTAGTAAAGGTCAGAGAGGGCCTTAGACCACTCACTGTGATCTGGAGGAGAGGTGATGTTCACTGGCTGGGAGGGGAAGAGCATTCCAGGCACAGGGAACAGTGTATGCAACAGCCCTGGGGTGTAAGGGAATAGGAAGGACTAAAGGAAAAGCAGAGTGGCGGGGGTGGGGGCTAGGGTAGGGAGGGTGCGGACTTTTGAAATAAGGCTCAACAGGATGGGAGGGCCAGAGCCTGAGGTGCTTGTAGTCCGTCATTATTTTTGGAACAGCAGGGGGCCATTGGACGGAGTCAGAGTGACAGTAGAGAGAGAGAGAGAGAGGAACAGTGGGAGGTGGAGGGAGAAGACAGGGAGAGAGGAGGAATGGTGATTGTGTCCTTATGTCCACACTGTGCCACTGTACAAGTCGTGTAGTCCATCTGAGCTCGTCTCCTGTCTGTGCAAGTGGGGACAGAATCTCCTACTTTACAGGGTTGTCAGGTGGATAAAGTGTGGTACACACAAAAGTCCTTTACCCCATTACGGTGCATAGTCGGCTGCCTGATGAATATCAGATTTCCAGCCCCTTGCACGCAAGCTGCGAGAGCATCGACAGGCCCTGGTTCACAGCTCAGCTGTCCCCTTGGCTCAGGGTCCTTCCCAGTGCTGCCCTTCTTCCCTCTTGTCTCAGCAGCCCAGGGCTATTCCTGCTGGCCCCCACTGGCTTCTGCCCTGGAAAGAGGGCGGTGCCCTGTTCTCCCTCCCAAACCAGACCCACCTCGCGCTCTCACCAGCAAGACACTGGGGTCCCCACGGCCTGTTTCTCCCTGAGTCCTGCAGGGCCCTTGAGCTGCCCAAAGCCGGGGAGGAAGGGTTGTTCTGGTAATTCGCGGACCTGCCCTGCCTCATCCACCTGTTCACTTGCTCTGCGCTGGCAGTCGCCACCATTTCCCAAGTACCCTGGTGTAAACGCTCGTAATCATCACCCTGTTCAAGCCACAGGCGGTCGTACAAGGCGCGGCTCAGTCAGTATCCGCTTTTCACAGATGAGGATACTGAGGCCCAAAGAGGTGACATAGTATCTCCAGATTCAGGTTCTCACGGCTTGTTGGTGGCAGAGACGGACTGAAAGCAGGTCTGTGTAACCAGAGACCCGCCACCCTGCACTGTCTCCTGTTGGACTTGGACATCAAGGACACCGGGACGGTCTTTTGAGATTAGCAGCCTGTGTGTTTGTTTATTTGTTTGTTTGTTTTAAAGATTTTATTTATTTATTTGAGACAGACCACAAACAAAAGGGAGGGGCAGCGGGACGTGGAGAAACAGACTCCCCGGTGAGCAAGGAGCCCGATGGGGAACTCGATGCAAGGACCCTGAGATCATGATCTGAGCCGAAGGCAGACGCTTCACCGACTGAGCCACCCAGGCGCCCCGGCCTGTGTTTCTTAATGCAGGTGCTGTTGGCATTTTGAGGGAGACAATTTGTGGTACTTTGCGGCACTGTTGTACACACTGTGGGAATTTAACTACTGCGGCCCCGGGATTCAATGTTGGCACTCCCCAGTCATCTGACAACCAAACATGCTCCCACGTATATGCAGAAACTCCGTAGAGGGACAGAATCGCCTCAGACTGAGACCACTGATAATCCAATTAAACGTATGGTAATGTTAATCCCAGCTAATATTGAGGGCCTCGTGTGGGCTAAGTGCTTCACCCACATATTTTCATTTAATTTAGCCAGATACAGGTACCGTTAATAGAGCCGTCTTACAGATGAGGAAATTGAGGGCCAGAGAGGTCAAGTGATTTGCCCAAGATTGCACATCTACTTAGAAGTAGCATTTCAACTTGTGCTTCTGTCTTTCTTTTTTTAAAGATTGATTTATTTGTTTGAGAGAGCATGAGAGAGCACACATGAGCGGGAGAGGGGCAGAGAGACAGAGGGAGAGAGAGAGAATCTCCAGCAGATGCCATGCTGAGTGCAGAGCCCAAAGACAAGGGGCTTGATCCCGGGACCCTGAGATCATGACCTGAGCTGAAACCTGAGCCAAAACCAGAGTCAGATGTTTAACCGACTGAGCCACCCAGGCGCCCCTGAACTTGTGCTTCTGTCTTCCAGAGAAGGCCCAAAGAAGGCAGATGATTTGCTTAAGGTCACATAGCAAGTTAGCATCAGGGATGAGATTTGAACCCAGGACCTGTCGAGCAGTGCTCTTTTCATTCCACATGATGCTTAGAAGGGTGGAGAGGAGCTGCTGGCCTGTGGTTGGGGGAGGACATCTGCCACACTAGCCCTGGGCCTGGGCCCTGGGGGCCTTTCAGCCTTGGGTCCACCACTGTCCCCTCCACCTAGACAGCTTTGTTGTGTTTGCTTGTGTCCCCTTTCCATCATTCCTTTCTGTCCCTCTGTCACTGCTGACCTCATGCCTTGGGCTGGGCCCATCACCTCCCCCCCCCCACTCTGACCTCAGTTTTTCTCTGCAGTCTTGGGAATCATACTTTTCTTTTGTGCGTGGGACGGTATAGAGACTCTGGTGACAAAACTAGTGTGACAAAGGTGCCAGCTTGAAGCCAGCCATGTCCTGCAGGCTCGGGAAATGTTCCCTGACTCTGAGCCCCCTTGTCCTTCCCGACTCTGTTCTCTGACTGTCCCGCTGTCTGTCCCCCTCCTCGGATTCTCCTCACCAGCTCTGGGTATTTCCGACCTGGCCCGCCTAGCCATTAAGGCCAACTTCCGACTCCCAGGGCCAAACGGCAGCACCTCCCCGGCTCCTATGCCAATAGTGGGCACCACCATTTTCATCACCAGGCCCGGGGCCTTGGGATGGGGCACACGGGAGGAGCCCCAGCTTGTGCCCTCGGCCTGCCCTTTGCACTGGGCTGTGAACAAGGCCGGCTAGTCTCCTGCCCTCAGAGCATCCTCTGTGTTGGATCTCTTGGCTTCTGCTGGGTGAAGGGCCACCAAATTCCCCACAGGGTGCCCATAGTTGTGGAAAGGAAGCATCTCTCAGGAGGCCAGAGGTGGGCAGCACTGGCCCGTCCCCAACCCTTAGAGAGGGGAGCATCTCTCAGCTCAGCTAGGGTACTGGGTCTCCTGGTTTCACCCCCACACACGCCTGCCCCCAGCACATCTCACTCAACGCTGCCCTGTGACTAAGCTCTGAGCCTCAGTTTCCTCATCTGTAAGTGGAGCTACATTGCTGACCTCAGAAGTTATCCAGCTGTCCCTGTGAGCCATGTGGGGGTAGCGGTCAGGGAGCCTGGGGAAGCTGCCCTGGGAGCCTTGGGGAGGAGGAGGGGAGTGTGTCCAGACCAACGAGGGGTAGCCAAGGACTCCACTCTGTTCCATTTGGACTTGGGAATCAGGCAGACCCACCCCTCCTAAGCAGAATGGTCTTGAGGAAGCGCCCTCCCCTCTCTAAGCCTCAGCGTCTTTTTCTCTAAAATGAAAATAATTCTTCCTATGTGACAGGATTGCTAGGAAAATAGAATAAGATATAGTAGTGTGCAAGCCCGGTGCCTGGTCCAGTATACAGCAGGTGCTCATTAAGTGTTGATTACCAGGGAAGGCACTGACCAGCCACGGCTGCACAGGGAGGCGAATTTCTTGTGGTCAGCCCTGCCTGCCCAGGCTTAGGTCCCTAACAGACCCCCTCGTGAACATGGCTGCCGGTCGCCCCCAGGACATGCGTCTGCTGTGTTATTCACACAAAGACTTCCCCAGGAAGGCCGAGCCCTTCTCTGTAAATGTCTCAGCCTGTTATCTGGACTTCCCTGAAGGCCCTTATCGATTTCTGGTTTGTGTTAGGTTGCTTGTGTCATGTCTTATCTCCCTGGGGAGATAGGGACAGCCGGGTGAGTCAGAGTGGCCTGGGCCCCCAGGCCCACCACTGATGGGCTGTGGCGTCAGCTAGCAGAGCCTTGGTCTGCTCTATAAAATGCGGATAATACTTCCGGCACAGGGTGGTCATGAAAATGCCTGACAGAACCTGGCACGGGGTAGGTGATACGTCAACAGTGGCTCCCCCACCTTCTCCAAACCAGGAGGCCCAGCAGCCACGGGACCCTACGGGCTCTGACCCAGGGCAAAGAAGAACATCGCATCCGATCTGTCCTAGTCTTTGGGACAGTGGTGACCACACAGCTGAGCGCCAGGCTGCTGGCAGCTCCTAGTACTCCCGTAGCCTGGAAAGGGCTGGGACTTGAGGAAGAGGCATCCTCAGAATGGAGGAAGGGTGGAGGGAAGACACCTCTGAGGCTCCCGTAGGCACATGGGCGACTATGGAGGTCAAGTGCACAGGCCGTGGATCAGGCACACACTTCCTCCACCTACTAGGGCTGTGTGACCCCCGTGTAAGTGACTCAACCTCTCTGAGCCTCAGTTCTCCACCTGAGAAACGGGGATAATCACCCTATCCCCCAGGGTCGGTGTGTGACGTGATGACATGATGCATGGGAAGTGCTTGGCACAGTCTGGCCAAGAATTTCCTATTACTTTTTTTTTTTTTTTTTTAGGATTTTTTTAGGATTTATTTATTTATTTTAGAGAGAGGAAGTGTGAGCAGGGGGTGGAGCAGAGGGGGAGGGAGAAGAAGGGGGACAGAATCTCAAGCAGACAGAGCCCGAGGTGGGGCTCAATCTCAGGACCCTGAGATCCTGATCTGAGCCGAAACCAAGAGTCAGATGCTTAACTGACTGAGCCACCCAGGAGCCCTCCTGTTACTTATTTTTAAGATGGGTTCTCAGGGCCCACTGGCTTTTTGGCCAGATTCCTTAAGTAGCCATCAAAGAGTAATAATTTAAGAGCTGATTTTTTCAGCACCTTCCATGAGCCGGGCACTGTGCTCAGCGCCTTCCTCACCCTACCCTGTTGTTCTTCACTGTCCCTTTTGTCCCCATTTTGTAGATGAGGAAACTGAGTCGCTGAGAAGCGGGGTGACCTGTCCAAGCCAACACAGCTTTGCCTTTGCCCCTGCTGAGGAGATAGTGGTAGACTGCCCTAGGGTATCTTGCCAGGTGGCAGCTGGACGCCGCCAGTCCCCAACACAGGTCGTGGGGAGGATCTGTAAACAGCGGATCTGGAGGGGGGCGGAGGCCGGAGGAGTGAAGCCCAGCCGGGAGGCAGGTGGTCTGCGGGAAGCTGGAGGCAGGAGCTGTGTGACCGTGTGTGTTTATCCAGCCTGTCCCCCACAGGCACGGAGCCCTGGCTGGCCAGTGTAAACATCCGGACTGCTTGTCGGCCTGATGGGGGGCTGAGGAAGCTGGGGAACCAGAAGCAGGGCCTCCGGGTGCCAGCTTAGTGCCAGGGGAGCCGAGGTAGACAGCCAGGGAGGCAGCACGTAGCCAGCATTTATTGAGCACCTAGTATATGCCGGCTCAATGACACGCACCTCTTGTGATGGCTTTACAGCAGCCTCGTCTGGTCTGTTGTGTTATTTTCACTGTGTGTGGGACTGGCCGGGCCGAGGAGGGCCATGTGACCAGGGCAAGGGATTTGGCGGGCTCCGGTTATGCAAGCATGTGGAGAGGGTCTGCTAGATTGATTAGACCTTAGCTATCCTCCCATCCATGTTCAGATGGAGGAATGGAAGCCCAGGAAAGGGAGCTGTCGGCCCCCAGGGATTCACAGTGAGGGGCTGAGGCAGAGTGAGGCCTAGGTCTGCAGGAAGGGTGCCCCAAGTCTGGGCTGCTCTTTATGAATAGGGGTGGGACTGGGTTAGGCCAGGGCAGGGATGAAGTCAGAATGTTCCCCAGATGCGTTACAATCTGAAATCAAACTTCACAGCCACCCCCACTCCCTTCGGCCGCCCTCTTGGAGCTGCGCCCCAGAAATGCCCTTGGGCTCTTAGGAACTCTGATAACCTCGTGGGCTTGTGCCAGGGAGGGTAGTCTCCCTGGGCTCCAGCGGCTGAAACCCCATGTGGGGGCTCCCTGCTCCCCTCTTCCGGCCGCTTTTCTGCCCAGGTTCTACCCTGCCCTCCCCTACACATGTCCCCTCACCCTGGTTCATCTTTTTTTTTGTTTTTTTTAAAGATTTTATTTATTTATTTGACAGAGAGAGAGACAACACAAGCAGGGGGAGTGGGAGAGGAAGAAGCAGGCTCACAGTGGAAGAGCCCGATGTGGGGCTCGATCCCACAACGCTGAGATCACGCCCTGAGCCGAAGGCAGACGCTTAACCGCTGTGCCACCCAGGCGCCCCCACCCTGGTTCATCTTTGAGTCCAACAGGCAGCCACTTATATTGTGCCAAAGCTGGGAGGAGTCCCATAACTCATTAAATATACATATGACTGACCCCTGGGGTGTGCCATTGATGCCTTTGAGATGCATCTCCGCGGGCCCAAGCCTGCCCTGCTGCCAGTATTCTCCATCACCGCCTGGAGAAAGAGGCGATGGCGGCCCGGTTTAGGGTTGAGAGCCCTGAAGTCACACCCCAAGCCTGGATTTGAACAAGGAGACGGACACCTGAGCTCCATGCTCTGGGCCACACCCGCTGAAGCCTGGGACCTGTGGAAGTTACTTCAGAGGGTTGCTTTGGGTATAAGGTGGCTGAGCCTCCCCCTTGAGAATGAAGAGTAGGGTCTCAGGAGAGGCCGGGGCGAACGGGGCGGGGAGGGACCCCAGCTGTCCCGTCCATCTCGCAACAGGGAGGGGTCCCCAGAAGCCCAGGAACAGAGTCTGAGAAGGGAGTGCAGCCAGCCCAGGCCTGTGACTTTATGTATCCTGGTCCAGGGACCAAGACTGGTCAATGCCCAGAGCCCCTGATGCGTCACCAGTTAAGAATCACAGAAGGCCGCCCTGGGCTTGGGACAAGTAAACCCTCCCCTCCCTTAATCTGAGGCCTGTGGACCGCTGCTTCTCCTCCGCCCGTTCATTTTAGGAGATCATCCCCACAGCAAGAGCAATAGCAGCCTCTGTGTGCCAGGCCACACGACTGTACACGGGCCTGACCAGCACAGCCTCGTGGGATTCTCAGAAGAGTCCTGGGGGCTGTTGCAGTCCATCCCCACTTCGCAGAGGAGAAAACTGAGCTCATCCAACAGTAAAGCGCTGGGCTGGCTTTAAATCCCAGTCTGTCCGCCTCCACAGCTCATGCCTTTTTTTGGCGTATGACACAGTATTTCAGATATATAAAAAGCACAGAGTTCAGGAAAAACAAACATTGGTGAACCAACCATCCAGTTTAAGGACTAAAACATTCCAAATGCAGCCTAATCCCCCGACATGTTCCTACCTGCTCCCATTCCCTACTACCCCCTCTTCCAGAAGCAACTACTTTCTTGAATGACTGCCTTGCTACTTTGTCTGGATGTTTCTTCCTCCCCAGGTGACACATAGTATTGCTCACTTGAAAACTAGAAACCAGTGGCAGGAGGCCGTGTGTTTCCTTCTGCAACCTGGTCTTCTCCCTCCGGGCTGTGTTGGAGCTGTATGCAGTTTATTTTCGGGGCTGTGTAGTATTCCGTGACATGGACCTGTCAGGACCCATCCGGGCTGCTATAGACAGTCATTTAGGTGTTTCTCATTAACTGTTTAGATGTTGCTGGGGCGGGGGGACTTCCTTGTCCATGTCTCTTGGTGGACATGGGAGAGTTTCCAAGGTGTGTGTATGTGTATATATATATATATATATATATTTTTTTTTTTACAGATTTTATTTATTTATTCAACAGAGATAGAGACAGCCAGCGAGAGGGAACACAAGCAGGGGGAGTGGGAGAGGAAGAAGCACTCATAGCAGAGGAGCCTTGATGTGGGGCTCGATCCCATAACGGCAGGATCACGCCCTGAGCCGAAGGCAGACGCTTAACCGCTGTGCCACCCAGGTGCCCCAAGGTGTATGTATATATTATCTGTGTTAAGGCCTGGGATCAGATAAGCCCACCCTATCCTAAGACTCTTTGCTGGGAGAATTGACCAACTATCCGAGGGGGCCTCTGCTCTGAGAGTGAAAGCCCTCCTAGGATCAGAAATATTGCTCTGTTTTGTTTGTTGCTATGAGCAGTGCTGAGAACAGTGTCTGGCCCATAGTAGGTGTGCAGTGAATATCTGTCGACTGAACGAGTGGCTGCGTGCCCAGCACAGTGTAAGACGCTTGACATTCATGGTCTTAACCGTCTGCTGGGGGGATGTGAGGAGGAGGACGGGGCGGGGGTTCTTCCCATTTTGCAGCTGAGCCAATTAAGGCTCTGGAGAGGTGGCATTCCCAAAGTCCCACAGCCCGTACCCAGGCTGACTGACTCCAGAGCCTGCACTCTTCCCCCAGCCTAGGTATCCCCTGAGATCGCCTGTGTAGGCAGGGAAGACGGGGCAAGCAGGAGCTGCTTGTAATGCCTCATTGCCTGGATACAAGTGCTTAGGGCTTTCAGAGTCATCCCGGAGGCTGGTGGAGTGAGGCAGGACCAGCTGGTTGTCACCTTTGGCCTGGGGGTTGGGGCTGAGTGGCATCTCACCTCTGGGGCTGATCTGTGGGGGACTGCAAAGGTTGGGACCATGCTAGCCTTAGGATCCAGATGCACTTGGTAGGAGGGACCCATCGTGCAGGAGGCCCAACTGAAGAATCAGTCATCTGCTCGGAGCACGAGTAGAACTGTCTTCAAATCCCTGGCCTGCCGCTTATTCATTGTGTGATATTAGGTTAGTCTGTCGAGCTCTCTGAGTTTTATCACCTGACTGTCTCTTGCAGAGCTATCGATAGTTTTAGAATTGAGTGAAACAACCTTAGGACAGTGCCCAGAAGGTAGTTTTTTGGGTTTTTTTTTTTAAGATTTACTCATTTATTTGAGAGAGGGGGGAGAGAGCGTATGTGTCCCCCCATGCACATGAGTTGGGGGAGGCAGAAGGAGAGGGACAGAGAGAATCTTCAAGCAGATTCCCCGCTGAGTGCAGAGCCTGACACAGGGCTCCATCCCAGGACCCTGAGATCATGACCTGAGCTAAAACCAAACAGTAGGACTCCCAGCTGACTGAGCCACCCAGGCACCCCGAAGGTAGTTATTAATTACGGTATGGGGGGAAGCATGTTCTAACTAGAGATACATACAGATCACTACACGTGCACACAGTTGGGGCAGCCTAGGACACAGAGGAGGACTTCATGGAGGAGATGACATCTGATCTGGGTTCTGAAGGGTGCGTAAGAGTTCTCTAAGCTAAGAAGTAGGTTATGGGTCAAGCAGCCTCTATGTGTTCTGTATTGGACAGACTGAGAGACTCTTAAGAGGGATGTCCTACCTGTTGCTTAAAAGACACATGAACGTTACTTACAATTTGATAGAGAAACATGATCGTGTGAAGGAGGTGCAGGCTGGGTACTGAGTGAATAGAGAACTCAGTGGAGCCTAGGGGCGGTAAATAGACTAATCGAAAAAATCAGTGGTGCCCAGGGGTAGAGGGACGTGTGAACACTCTGGGCTGGGGCATTCAGGAAGTCTTCCTGGTGGGGGTGGGGGGTAGGACTTAGATGAGAAAGGAAGACAAGATAGAGAGGGGCTGCCTGACACTTGATTCCTGGCTGGACTGGGTCAGGAAAGGGGTGCCCGCAGCCTGGCAGGGACTGAGGACTGACCTCAAGGATGCTGGCAGCAGCCCGGCTGTGTCCTTGTCACCAAGGCTTGTGCTATTCTCTCCCTTGGAAGAGAAGAAAAGTTGTTCCCAATTGTTAATTGTGCAATTGCAAATTGGTTCCTGGGCTGGCTGGGCAGGAGCCAAGCCTCAGCATGGGGAGGAGGGAGCTGGGCTGGATGGCTATAGAGCCAGGACTTTGGGGGCCCAGGAGGGGGTTTGGGAATGCCGCTGGGTGCTGTGTGCCTGTCCCAGGCAGGGACACCTCCTGGCCCAGAATTCCCACTCCGTGCTGCAGGATCCCGTGGTACTCAAGAGCTTGGGTAGACCTGGGTTTGAACCACGGCCTCTCACCAGCTGTGTGGCCTTGGACTGGTTACTTAACCTCTCTGTGTCTCCACTGCTCGTCTCTCACACAAGGTTGCACTCAGCACTGGGCCTGGAATGAAGTCCTTGCTCAGGAGATGGTGTTCGTGGCTGCTGCCGTGGCTGCTGCCGTGGCTGCTGCCGTGGCTACTGTTACATGCTAGCAGCCACAGTGCCCACACCGCCTCTCCAGGAGCCAGGATATTGCTGGGCTGTCGCATTCGTGGCGGCTTCACAGCCCATGCCGTTAGGAGGCAGAGAAACTTGAATTCCTGTGCCTTTGTCTTATCATGGGTTATCTCTCTAAATCTCACCACAAGCCCATGATGTAGGTTTGCACGTCCCTGTGATTTGGATGAGGAAATGTGCTCAGAGAGGGGAGACCACTTGCCCAGGGTCACACAGCAGTAAATTATAGGGATTCATGCCCAGGTCTCTCTGCTCCTCAATCTTTGCTCTTCCCACTGCGGAAGGGGTGGGGGGAGAGCCCGTCTCGTGGAATCACGGCCTAGCACCTTCCTTCCCTTCGTCAACCCTCCACTCCATTTCCTGTCACATCCCCTGTCCCTGGTTCTCCACCCCCTCTTCAGCTCTGCTCTGAGCCTGGGGACCACTCTGGGCCAAGACTGCAGATAGGGCAGCGTGTGTCCAATACAGCCACTGCTCCCCCACTGTCGGCAGGATTCGGGCCTCCTCTCCCGCTAGGCATTTCCTCCCAGGCTCCCCCCAGCCTCCCAGCAAGCATGACACATGTGTGGTGAGGGGGGTAATGGGGACCAGATGCGAAGCTGAGCCTGGGGTGGGCTTTGTTAGGCGGACATTCCTGGTCACTGAGGCAACGCCAGCTCGGTAGCATCTGGTTTGGCGAGGGTCCACCCTGATTGGCTGGGGCTGGATGTGGGGAGGTGCCCTCCCACGTGGCCTGGGCAGCGTGGCAGGTGGGGACCAGCCCTTCATACTGAGACAGAATTTCAGAGTCCAGGAGGGAATATGGGGGCAGAGGGATGGAGGGAAGACAACAGGGAGTTCAGAGTCAGACAGACTTGGTGTTGGGTCCTGGCAGTGGGCAGTTTTCTCATCTGCGAAATGGGAGCCAGTGCTGGTACTTTCCACAGACGCACAACAGAACCGAGTGAACAGCGGCACGATGTTCACAATGCTTCACGTGCTTTTGCTCATTCTCGTGCCACCTGGGAGGGTGGTGCTGTAAACCTCTCTGTTTTACTGATAAACTGAGGCACAGAATGGCCATGCCACCTGCCCAAGTCAGACAGGTAGTAGGAGGCACAGCTGGGATTTGAACCCAAGCTGCCTGGGTCCTGGATCCACCAAGCTCCTGTTACTACGTTGTCCTGAGTCTCAGTGTCGCGGGTGATGACGTGTGGGCCAACGGCTATGTCAGCTGGCCATATGCTGGCTTGCCCCCGAAGCCTGTGCTGTTGGTGGCGTGTGGGATGGGCCTCCTGGGCTTATCGATGGGTGAACGGAGGAGTGGACAGACTTTGGGAACATTCCTGCACATGGGGTGAAGGGAGGTACTGAGGTTGTGACCCTGTGGGCCCTGCCTTCTGGGCAGCCAGCCAGACCTGCCGTGGCCCTGAGGGTGCCAGGGAGCCCAACTCTGAAAGCAGTAGTCCCCATTCCCCCGGTCCCGCCACACGCTTTGTCCATATTCTCTCGTTCAATCCTCACAACCACCCGGGTTGCCCTAGATCATAACACATATCTTTAGAAGCTGGTTGGACCATCGGTCCTACTGACGGCAAAACCAGAGCCCTTTCCCACAGGTGCAGCAGTCTGGGGGCCCGTCTCCTGCTTCCTGTGGGATGGGTTCCACTCTCCTTCTCAGGGCGTTTTTTGTTTTATTTTGTTTTGTTTTTTGTAATGAAAAAGCATGAGGTTTTATTAGAATTGTGTAATTCACATACTAAATATTTACATAAAAGTAAACACAAAATTGCAAACATATTCGTTTTATCATCCAAGTCATTAGCTTCATGGAATTACTTACTGGGATAGTTACAAGATAAAATTCCCAATCCTGAATGTTAGTAAAGAAACACATATAGGAGCAAAAGGAGAAAAACTTAATTCTTCCTTCCGAGAAGCAGTGAAAAAGTAACCTAATTGCCCCTTGGGGATTGTCAAAGCTTTCCTAGAACTCCTGGGGAATAGATCCTTTTGTAACACAGTGAGAACTAAAACTATATCCCTTTACCAACATACAAGCCTACGACGAGCTTTCTTTTTCAAATGTACAGATGTTCACAACTCTGAACAGTAGGTTAGTGAACTCAGCTCAAATGTCCCTACCATCCATTTCCCCGAAAAGGCAGTTCCAAAGAGGGGGAGAAAAATCTATTACCTTTTTTTCGCTTGAACAGCTTGAGTAAAATTTTGAGGAGGTCTTTTTAAAAGATGATTTTGACGATTGTAGGCAGTGGGTTTTGGGTGGGCTCAGGGTGGGATCAAAAGAGCCCAGACTAAGATTCTTTTTTTTTTTTTAAGATTTTATTTATTTATTTGACAGAGAGAGACAGCCAGTGAGAGAGGGAACACGAGCAGGGGGAGTGGAGAGGAAGAAGCAGGCTCATAGCAGAGGAGCCTGATGTGGGGCTCGATCCCATAACGCTGGGATCACGCCCTGAGCCGAAGGCAGACGCTTAACCGCTGTGCCACCCAGGTGCCCCGGAAAGTGATTTTTTTTTAAGATTTATTTATTTATTTGAGAGAGAGAGACAGAGACAGCACGTGTAGGAGTGGTAGAGGGAGAGGGAGAGAGAATCTCAAGCAGAAGCAGACTCCCTACCGAGCACGAGGCCCAACTCGGGGCTCGATCCTTGGACCTCGATCCTGAGATCATGACCTGAACAGAAACCAAGAGTCAGACGCTCAACCAACTGCACTACCCAGGCGCCCCCTGCCTCTTCTTGTCTTGTTTTCCTCATTTGTTGAGAGGGGTTGATGCCCAGGGACCAGAGCTGAGTGCTGGGAGGCCAAGATGATGGGAGCCCTGGGCCTTTAAGACTGCCTGGTCCAGTGGGTGGGACAGCCAGGTACCCAGTGCCAAGTCATCTGGCAGCATGGTGGGATTGGTGGGGGTGTGTGCAGGGTGCCATGGGAGCATAGGGGAAGGAAAGCTCGCAGAGCCAGGGTGTCAGGGCGATGGCATGGGCACACATTGTGTCTGTCCAGCTGCTCTCCCTCTCCTCCTGCTGACGGCAGCCCTTCCCTTTGGGAGTATCTGGGTGCACATCCCAGGGCCTTGACTCTGCCTCTTCACAGGGAGGACACATGAGCCAGGCCGGGCCCACCAGAGTTGTTCCCTAGGACTATATATATATTTTTTTTTCAAGATTTTATTTATTTATTTATTTGAGAGAGAGAGAATGTGCAAGAGAGAGAGAGCAAGAGCAGGGGTCGGGGTCGGGGGAGGGTGAAGCAGGCTCCCTGCTGAGGTGGGGAGGAGGGGAGGGCTCGATCTCAGGACCCCGGGATCATGACCTGAGCTGAAGGCAGACGCTTAACCTACTGAGCCAGCCAGGTGCCCCCCTAGGACTCTGCTTCAACACAGGGAGAAAGAAGGGTTCTCTTCTCTAGGGCTGTCAGCTGCCAGGAGGTAAGCCTGGTCCAGTCTAAACTCAGGAGGTGAGAACGAGGGTGACACAAAGGGAAGGAGAGGGAGGGGGAGAACCCAGTAGCCTCCTCTGAGCTCCTGGATCTCTTCCTGTCCCAGGCCTGGCCCTTCCCTCCCCTTCATGAAGCACAGGTCAGGGCATTGGCTTTGTTACAAACCCAAGCTAGAGCTGGGTTTCTGGCACTTACAACCCTGAGGGGCCTGACCAAGCAGGCCACAGAGAAGAGGAGGCATTTGAAGGAGTTGAAGGAGTTTGGGGGACAAAGAGCAGTGGCAAGGTGTTGCCAGGCAAAGGGGGCTGGTGGGAGAGACGTGATCATGACCTGGCTGGGGGGTGGCCGATGATGATGTTTGCACAGATATGAAAGCCTCGTGAGCCACGGGGCAGAGCGTGGACACATCGGCTCATCCATCCACCCGCCCATCCGCTCAGCTAAGCAATCCAGTGCTAACTGGGTGCCAGGCGCTGTTGTGAACACTCCACAAAGAACAATTTGTACCCTTCTAACCACCCAGTGAAGTAGGTACGTTATTTCTTCACTTCACAGGTGTGAAAAGGGAGGCACAGGGAGGTGGAGTGACTTGCTCAAGGTCACATAGTTGGTAAATCCAAATTTGAACCCAAGCAGCTTGGCTCTAGAGTTTATTTTCTTAACCACAGAGTAGGAGTGACCCCCCCCCCCCCCCCACCCCCCCNCCAGAGTTCTTTCTGTGGAACTCTGTGCCTTGTGCCCCAGTGGGGATGAGACATGCCCATGCCCGACATGTGGCCCCAGAACCTCGGAGCCCCAGTGGGGCCTGGAGGACGGTATGAGGGTCCCCTGGATTCTCTCAGAGGCAGTAGGGTGCCGCCCTAGCCCAGTTCCAGTCCCAGCTAGCCAGGAGCTAGGGCCAGGCTCCTGTCAGGCACCCTGCTGTCCTACACTTTCTCCAGCTATGATAACCTCCAGAAACAGTGAATGACGGGCTCCAGCTGGGTCTGGCTAAGTCCTCGGCAGGAGGTCAGTAACGTGAAAAAGCTCTGGCTTCCAGTCCAAGTACTGGAGAGTTTTAAAGCCACTCCTGACAGGGGAGGCCCTGGGTGGCAGGAAGGGGAGTGGCGGCGGAGCCCTGGGGAGCCCTGGGGTTTGTCAGCTTCAGTCCCTGGCTCCAGCTTGCCTCAGGCTCCAGCACCTCTCACGTGCCAAGGGCTTTTCCCTTTGATTTAACAGAGGTAGGGAGTGTCAGCCCCATTGTCAAATGAGGAGGTTGGGGCTGAGTGACTTGCCCAAGGTCTCACAGCCACATTTCCTAGGTCCTTGACAGGCTCTGGACAGCCTCACTCCTGCCTCTTCAGCCTCATGCCTGACCTGGGGATTCTGGAACACACACCAGAGCTCAAGTCTCCCAGCCCTTTCCACAGGACACCTTTCTTCATCTTATCTCCAATTCACAGAAGGAACTTTTCCCCAATGAGAGTACTTTTCCATTCCTCCAAGGGAGGAGCCCAGCAGCCCCTGGGAATCCTACACAAGTGGTCTCTGGGGCAGGGGAATAGGGGATTAAGGCTTCCGACTGTGCTCCAGTGTCCGCATCTGGCCCTGGCAGGGTACATGAGAAAGGAGGCCAGCCAGTCCTGAGAGCCTCCAGAAATGCTTGTAAAAGGAAAGTGCCGAGGAAGGAGCCACATCAGCTGGGGGCACAGGAAACACTGTTTAGGCTGAGCCTCAAAAAGAAAAGGTTAGGCCTCTGCGAGTAGAGCAGGGAGCAAGGTTCTCCAGGTAGAGGAGACAGCATAAGCAAAGGTCCGGAGGTAGAGAAGTAGACGCGGTGTTCTAGGGGAAGGGCAGCAGTTCCCGTGTGAGCGGCTGGAGCTGGGTTATGGTTCCATGCATGAGTGGGGCAGGCAGGTTTCTAGAGCTGACCCGTTCTTGACCTTCTGGGGGAAACCAGAAGGGACATGACCCATTGGGATATTAGGAAAACACTGAGCCAGGCTCTTCCTCTCTTCTGAGCCAAGATCATCCTCCCAGATTTCTGTCCCATGCGGGTGCTCAAGTCAGGCTCAGGCTGGCGGCAGGGGGGCAGGAGGGCTTTCTAGCCTTTCACAAAGGCTAATCTGTCCCTTCCCGTTTCCTGTCTGGAGCAGCAGCCCCCAAGGGGGCACCATCATCGGAGCAGGGCTGGGCTGGGCTGGTGAGGCAGGGCTCCCACTCCCAGCCCTCAGTTGTTTTCCTCAGGGGGTCAAAGAATGCTCTAGAACTGAAGCCCCAGAGCTAGCGGGGATGGCGACCAGAATGGCTCCTGGGTGCAAGGAAAGGACTCCTGGTGACCCCGTGCTCCCAACATCCTCGCGTCCACAGGCGTAGTGATGATGTTTGAAGGCTGCCTTCTCTGACGCACTTACTCTGCGGCATCCACTGTGCGTGGCACTTTCCACGGCATCTCATTGGCCACTCCTAACAACCCAGCAAGGAAGCCACTAGGCTCTGAGACGTGGCATGACTCGCTCAATGTCACAGTTCCCAAACAGCTGAGCTGAATGTGTCCAACTTCAAAATCTGCGCTCCCGCCCGTGACATGGAGACCCTGACTCCGACCCCTCAGAGTTGCCATGAAGAGAGAAAAGTGAATTAAGGGGAGCGAGCCCCCACCGGGAGAGAGAAAGTGTGGCAGCCAGTGTCGCCTGGCCCCGGCTGCAGACATGTGGACAGCAGTCCTGAGCAGCAAGTGGTCCAGGAGCTGATACACTGGACCTAGAAGGAAGGGGAGGCTCTGGGCGCAGGGAGACAATGGGCCACCAGCTGCCTGCGGTCATCCTAGGCCCAAGCTGGCTCCGTCCTCCTACCCAGCCCTTAGCAGTCATGGCAAAGGCATGTGGGGCTTTGGAAGGAGCACTGAACTGAGAGTCCAGAGGCCTGGCTTTTGGTCCTGGCTCTGCCCCTGATTCAGCTTACTTAGGGGGCTTTCTCTTGGGGCCTCAGTTAATTCATCTGGAGAATGGGATGGGGTGGGGTTCAGACAAGTCTCACTCCCCTCCAACCACACTGCCCTTCTTCCTGCTCCTTGCACGCTATGCTTGGTGCTGCCTCTGGGACTTTGTTCTTGCTGTTCCCTCTGCCTGAAGTGACCTTCTGACAGCTGACACCTGTCATTCTGGTTTCAGTATACATGTCACCTGCTCACAGAGGTCTTCCTCCACTCCTCCCTAGGAGCTCACTACTGTGCTGCTGCCCTGCTGTACTTTCTTTTTTTTTTTTTTTTTTTTAGATTTTATTTATTTATTCGACAGAGATAGAGACAGCCAGCGAGAGAGGGAACACAAGCAGGGGGAGTGGGAGAGGAAGAAGCAGGCCCACAGCAGAGGAGCCTGATGTGGGGCTCGATCCCACAATGCCGGGATCACGCCCTGAGCCGAAGGCAGACGCTTAACCGCTGTGCCACCCAGGCGCCCCCCTGCTGTACTTTCTTTATGACACAATGAGGCAGTCTCTGCAATGAGCCTACAGGGTACTGGGTAGGGTTAGAGACTAGAGTCAAATTCCCTGCGTTCCAATCCCAAACGCCAGCACTTAGAGTTGCATGATCTTGGCCTTAAGCTCCCTGTGCCTCAGTTTCTTCACCTATAAAATGGGGTCAATAATAACATATTATTTTTGTAAGGATTAAATAAGGAA
>NC_048219.1:1969311-1969499 GCF_002007445.2 Ailuropoda melanoleuca | reverse complement strand
CTGCTATGAACATTGGGGTGCATATGGCCCTTCTCTTCACTATGTCAGTATCTTTGGGGTAAATACCCAGTAGTGCAATGGCTGGATCATAGGGTAGCAGAGCTGGGTTTCAAACCCAGGCCTCACTTTGTGCTTCTCTCTTCATTCATTCATTCATTCATTCATTCATTCATTCATTCATTCATTCA
>NC_048219.1:1933510-1966473 GCF_002007445.2 Ailuropoda melanoleuca | reverse complement strand
TTTTTTTTTTTTTGAATTTAATTTTCTTTTCAAGATTTTATTTATTTGACAGAGAGAGCACAAGCAGGGGGAGCAGCAGGCAGAGGGAGAGGGAGAAGCAGACTCCACACTGAACAGGCAATGTGGGGATCGATCCCAGGACTTAACCGACTGAGTCACCCAGATGCCCCCAGGAATTGAATTTTTAATTTTAATTTTAATTTCAGTAGCCACATACAGCTAATGGCCACTGTGCTGGACATCATGGGTCTGTGCAGTTCTTCGAAGATCAATCATGGCCTCAGACTGTAGGTCTCCAACTCACATGTGAGTAGGGGGACCAGGTTGATTTCCCAGGGGCACCTCAGGCTTCTTCTTTGACGGTGTATTAAACTCATAGGCGTTCTCTTCACACCGCGAAGGAGTTAGTCACCCTTTTTTTTGAAACATGAGACCCTCCTGACCCATCTTTCAGTTTCAGCTTCTTTTTTTTCTTATCAAGGTAAAAGTTATGTCCAGTGAAATGCACAGGCCGGAAGCAAACAGTTTGATGAGTTTTGACAAACAGAGACACGTGTGAAAACACAGTGGAATCAAGATATGGGACATTTCTAGAACAATTCCACTCCCCCAAAAGGTTCCCTCCTGCCTCTTTCCAGGAAGTCCTATCCTCAGAGGCAACTGCGATTGTGATTTCTGTCACCATAGATTCATTTTGCCTTATTTAAGCCTCACATAAATCATTTTCCCACTCTAAGACAAGGGGACAAGAAATACTTCTCTTTTCTCTTTGTTATAAAAACCAGAGCACTAACATGATGACAAGTGGCAGCTGACCCTGGGTTGCAGCAAGGAGGAGGAGCCAAGGAGGAGTGGGGTGGGGGAGGGGGAGGGCTGTGGGGCCCTGGATTTGTGGCCTGTCCCCAAGGGGGCAGCCCCTCCTCAGCTCCAGAGGAAAGCTGAAAATACTGATTTTCATGTAAACTCTCCTAAATGTGGGCATTTCAGAACCTTGTACGGCCCTGCAGGCCAAATAATGCACATCTGTGGGCCAGACTTGACCTGTGGGCTGCCAGTTGGCGAGTTCTGCCTTGGGCTAATCAGACTGTTAGCAATAATAATAGTGATCTTTGTTAAGTAATTCCTTTGTTAGAGGTCCTCTTCTAAGTGTTTGATGTTATTAAGTCATCTAATCCTCCTAACAACTTATTAATAAATCCATTTTACAGATGAGTAAGCTATGCCAGAGAGAGGGATTAGGGGACTTGCCCAGGGTTATAAAGCGAGGACTTGGCTGGGCTTTGAACCCTGACTGATTCCTGAGGCCACGCTCATAACCCCTGCACGTCCTCCCCTGGGGAGTGAGAGTGGCGGGAGAGGCTGCGGGGTCGATCACGCCACTTGGGGTGCAGCTTCGCCAGCTCCCTGGGGTGACACCACCCTGAACAGGCAATGAGAGCATGCCTCACCCCCGCCCGCTGGCACTGCCGTGGCACGGGCAGTGTGCAAGTTCAGACACCTCGGCTGTCAGTTGGTGGAGTCCTGATTGTAGGAAGTGCTGGGAAAGCAGCCAGGGGTGGGGTTGGGAGGATAAGAGTCTGGCTGATGCCTGATGAGGCTCTCGGGGATCACTGGGCAAGCGGGGGCAGAAGGAGCAGAAACATGGCAGGGGGAGAGCCCAGGCTCGGGAGGGAGGCAGGGGAGAAGGGAAGGATCAGCCAGAGGGGCCCAGGGCCAAGCCAGGGTGCTGCTACTGGGGGAGCTGGGGGATTGAGCATCCCGGCTGGTGTGCTGATGCCCCCAGCCCCAGCCCCAGCCCCAGCCCCAGCCCCAGCCCTAGCCCCTTTCTGCACTTTGTCCAGACAAGCCTATGAGGGAAGGTTGGGCAGAGGAAGATAAGAATCATCAGGCAAAACAATGCTGCATTTCTATCACCCCCTCTCACCTTGGGGAGGGGGCCCAGGAGGAAACAGCCCCAGCGAGGGTACAGCCAGAACCTGAACCTGGACTCCTGGCTTCCACACCAGTGCTCCTTCTGCTCCATTTGGCCGTGTCCCTCAGGACCAGGTGTTGTGGGAAAAGAGGGTCTGTGGTCCCTGGCCGGGGAGTGTCCCAGCAGCCTGAGGGGAGTGGTGGGGACAGGCCAGACCCTCCCCTCTGGCTCTGCTGTGTTACTGAGCCAGGCTGGCAGGAAGTGAGTGCTAAGAGAGCGTTTGCCAGTGTGTTTGTTTTTTTCTAGTTGGATCTTCCTACCCACCTTTGCAATATGTGTTGTTATCATATATCCCTCATCTTACCAGTGAGGAAGGCAGGCTCAGAGAGGTAGAGATCATCGCCGAAAGTCATTGTCAGGAGCAAACGAGTGATGTCTGTAGAGTGCTTCATGCCATTCTGGTGCACGGTGAAGGACGGTGGGCCATTGGCCAGAGGAGGGATGTGGTGATGGGACTGGTTAAGGAGGACCTCTTGGAGGAGGTGACATGGAGCTGGGCTTTGGGGAGCCCCGCCTCTCAGGCAGCTGGTTCCCCTAGGGTTAAGGTTGTTACCAGAGTAAGCCATGATGCTGGTTGGGTCTCCTCACTGAGGATGCCGCCTCCCACCAGAAGACCCAAGTGATGTGGGCTGGTACCCTAGGCTCTCACCAGCCTTCTGGCAGCCTCCCCACCAGGGAGCCCTCCGGGCCTGGCTGTATATCCTGTGCATTGTGAAGGGGCAGCCCGGCCTTGGGGTGGTCACGGCACCTCTCTGAGCCTCAGTTTGCTCATCTGTCAAATGGGGACAGTGCTGCTTCCCATGCAGGGTTGTGGTGAGGGCCTGGCATGGGATGGGTGCTCGGCAAACAGGCACCACAGAACCATCCTGGCCCCAGGCCACCACTTCCAGTGTCCACCTCACTTTAGAGCCATCAGTTTTGAAGAAGCAATATAAAGGAGTGATTTTCAAATTCCATTCCTGGAACCCTTGAAGAAGCCAGTTTGGGGTCAGGTTATGGGGTCATCGAATGCCTAAGTGGCAGCTCCGCATACATCTCTTTTGCATTTTGGGTTGCCATGTTAACTTTGTAATATAAATATATGATTAAAAATGTATGTGCTTGTGAACCACTGTTTGACTCCAGCAACTACCTCCCCATTTTACAGATGGAAAAACTGACTTCAAAGCCCATGCTTTCCCCATAAAGGATGATATCATTCAGGCAGTGTTCTAAGTTTTTCAGCTTGTTTAACCCTCCCACCCCTGTGAGGGCAATGCCATTGTCCCCCTTGTACAGACGAGGGTGCTGAGGCTCAGATGGAGAGGTTTGCCCCAAGATTAGAATCCAGGGAGCCCCGTTCCCAAATCCACACTTTCAGCCGCTCCCAGCCTGACAGCAACACCTTCTGTTTGTGTTCTGGAGCGGGGAAGTCGCTTGCTGAGGCCCAGCATTAAGGCAGCATGGGACCTAAGGCCAAAATGTAGATCTCCTGCCTCCCAGCCCAAGCCCAAGCCTGCTGTCCACGACATCACTGGGGCCAGATGGGGAGACGAGCAGCCCTGTGCGATCCCTGGCTCTGTTGGTCACTGGCTTTGTGACCTTGGACAAGCGAATGGACCTCTCTGAATCTGTTTCCTCACTTTAGAAAAGGGAGAATAGGGCCCATGTCACAGAGTCATCATGAAAGTTACACAGGATCATCCACATGAGTTGGTTGGTGTGGGGTCTGGCACAAACTGGGAGGGCCCCAGCCACCCCCAGTTCATGGACCCAAGGAGTCCCCAAAGCTTCCTGCCTTACCTGCTTCCTCCTCCCTCCTCCGGGCCCTCACTACCCACCCACATAACACAAATACTAATTATAACCATTTCCATGAGCTGCTTCCTGGCTGAGCCTAATTATGGGGTAGTTCAGGCATGACCATCATAAATATCAAGCGAGGCAGATTAACTTTGTCCTAAGTTTTATGTGATTAGATCAGCAAATTGTTCAGGGACACGTGGTGTCCTCAGCTTGGGACTTACGCAGACTGGTCATCCTGCACAGCGTAGGGCCCCCTGCAGGTTTCAGGTCTGTTTTGAACTTGGTGCTTAGAGAAGACCGGAGCAAGTTGGCCCTTTAACCCAGCCAGGAGGTGATGCCTGAAGTGGGAAGGATGGACCAGTTTGGGGCTGCCATCTTATTTGTTGTCATGGCAAAACCACAAGCTTTGGGCATTGGTGCACCTGGGCTGCCATCTGAGCTTTGTTATTTAGCAGGTGTATGACTCTGGGCATGTTACTAACGCTCCCTGTGTTACAGCTGTTTTGTACTCTGCAGCGGGGAAGAGGCAAGGAGATACTTTGTGCCAACAAGTGCCAGGCCCAGCACCTAGCATGTTCTAGGTCCTCCTAATTGTTCCTTCCCTTCCCATCTTCTGTCATTCCCAGCAGGATGGGATTCGTGTTTCCTGAACCTACCGCTATCCATGCTAAGGTTTCCTGGGCGCCGCTTCTCTTAAAGCACTGGACTGAGGACTTTATGTGTCTTATTTTATTTGCTTGTATAAAGACCCTATGGAGTAGGTACCCTTATCCTCTCCACTTGATAGACAAGAAAACCAAAGCCCAGACAGGAAGTGGGATGACTTTGTCAGGGTCACATGGCTGTGCTTGGCTGTCGGTCATGGTGTTGGGATGAGATGCTAGAAGGTCATGCAGGGTGCTGCTGGGGAGGAAGGTCACAGTGAAGTCCAAGAAGGCTGCCTGGAGGAAGGTTCATCTGAGCTGAAGAGTTAGCCAGGGGAAAGAGGTGAGGCGAGGCCTCATGGGCAGAGGACAGTGGATATGCAGAGGCCCGGCAGCAGGAAGCACGGTGTGGCTAGGGGACTAACTGTACATATTCGACTGAGCTTCAAGCATGTGAGGGAGGACTGGTGAGTGAGAAGCTCAAAAGAAAGGGAGGGAAGGGAGGGGAGGTTGGAAGCCAGGCCTAGGCCCCTGCTTTTTTTCTGCCAGTTCCAGGGAGCTGGCGTGTGAAGGAGGAGAGTGATTGGACCCTATCAGTTAGTTTAGAAAGTTCTGCTTGGAGCCAGCTTCGAGATGAGGGACTGGGGTGGGGGTGGGGGGGTGATAATCAGAGATCAAGTGGGTCAGGGGGCCAACCCGGAAGACTTCCAGGGGGAGGAGGGGCAGAGACTAGGATTCCCCCCCGACCCCCCCCCCCCAGGGACAGAGGTGACAGACGGAGGCTATCACATGCGGGGAGGTGGGGAGAGGCATGGTCAGCGGTGTAATGTGTGGCCCGTGTCAGGGAGTAGGGAGGAGGTTGCTGGCCAGGGTTGGGGCTTGGGCGTGGGCTGGCCTCCCCAGCAGCACTGAGGTGGTTGGCAGCACAAGGTAAAGCTCTCAATGCCTCCCAGGGCCCCCGGGCAGGTGAGTCAACATCGGGCCAAGTAGGGGAGTGTTTTCCAGCTCCCTGCATGTGTGGGCATGTCTCCTCTGCCAGCGCGCTGGGGGAGCTCCGCCTGGGACTCTCTGGTCCAGACCAGGGTGATTGACTCATGGGCTGGCAGGGCCGCCAATTACTCTGAGGAGGCCGTGAGCAGCCTTGGTCTCCCATGGACGCTGTGTGCCCTTGGCCTTCTGTCTGTCTCTGAGTCTCACCTTTAGGCGTCCCCTGCCCCCAACTCCTATCTACCTCCCCCCTTTCCCTGTCTGGCCTCCAGCTCCATCTGACCCCCTTGGTGGTACCAAGTGGAGTCTCCCTCCCCACACCCACCGCCTCTTCTCTGTTCTCTCAACACAATACAACGCAGGGCAGCCTGTAGTCTCCACAGAGGTCGGCCTAGGGAGCCAGGCCTCAGGGAGGTGGCCCAAGAAAAGAGGAAGAGGCCCTGAGAGGGTCAGGAAGGTATGGGTCGAGCCCCAGTTCTGCCGCCAACGGGCAAGCTGCTTCCTTTCTCCAGCCTCGGTCTCTACATCTATAAAATGGGGGTCCCAGGGCTTATTCCACAGGGTGCTCATGAGACACAAGTAAGATCAGATAGGAGCACCCGGGTGGCTCAGTCGGTTAAGCGTCTGCCCGGCTCAGGTCATGATCCCGAAGTCCTGAGATTGAGTCCTGAATCGGGCTCCCTGCTCAGTGGGGGTCTGCTTCTCCCTCTGCCCCTTACCCCGCTCGTGCTCTCTCTCTCTCTCTCTCAAATAAATAAATAAATTCTTAAAAAAGAAAAAAAAGGTCAGGGTATAACAGAGCCTTGAGAACTGGGCAGTGCTGGGCTTGTGTCCATGTCGATGACACTTTTATGTTTTGGGGGCAGCAGTTGTGGCGGTTAAAACGACAAACATTTTATTATAGAAGAGTTCAGAGGTTTAGCGTTATTGAGAAGGTGGTTCCGAGAGTTCCCTCACACCGCACGCCAGCTTCCCCTGTTTTTAACATCTTATATAGGACATTTGTCACAATTGACACATTATTACTAACTGAATATACTTTATTCAGTATATTCTATACTTTATTCAGATTTCTTTCACTTTTACCTAATGTCCCTTTTCTGTTCTGGGATCCCACCTAGGACACCCCGTTACATTTAGAGTCCTGTCTCCTTAACTCCTCTTGGCTGTGACAGTTTCTTAGACTTGCCTTGTCTGATGACCTTGACAGCTTTGCGAGTACTGCTGGGTATTTTGTAGGATGCTTCTTCATCGGGATTTGTCTGCTATTTTCCTCCTTATTAGAGTGGGGGAACTTTTGTCACATATCAAGAGTACCTACTCTCACTGGGCTTATCGCTGTTGATGTTGACCTTGGTCAGCAGGGAGTCTGTTATTTTTGTCCTGAGCACAACGGCACAGCTAGAGTCAGGCCAGTGTTGGCTGAATGAAGGCCAAGATCAGATATGTGGGCGAGGGTAGGGGCGCCTGGGTGGGTCAGTCAGTTAGGCGTCTGACTCTTGATCTCAGCTCAGGTCTTGATCTCAGGGTCATGAGTTGAAGCCCCCACGCTGGGCTCCATCCTGGCCGTGGAGCATACTTAAATAAAAAAATTTTTTAAAAATATATGGATGAGGGCAGAAGTAAATGGGAAAGGTGGTAGAGGAAAATAAAGAGAAGCAAGTGTGAAGTGGGTTCACTTGGGGCTAGGATACAGTGCTGTCTGTATACCGGGCTGTCCACAACAACCCTTTCTCCAGATATGGAAAATGAGGTCCCAGAGGGGAAACGATGTGGGCCCAGGATCCTGGGGTTGGGCCCAGGTCTGTCTTGACTGCCTCACCCACACTGCTGAGTAAGTACCTTGACACTGCATTACCTGGAGAGTGCATTAGGGAAGCGGCGTTCCTGCTACAGTTTGCTTCTAGTTTACTTTATTCTGCAAAGGATTCATGATGGGTTATGGCCAAAACTCATTCAGTAAGATAATATGCAATCAAAATGGAAAATCAGGATCAGAGAAAACAGACTGAAAAATATGGACAAGGAAAAGGCTGAACATAAAGACCAGGAAAGTGCCCATAAATGAGTTTCTGATTTGGCTGTCAGTTTCCTGGCAGCCAAGAAAAAAAGGGATCTGAGCCAATTCCTAGGATTCCTAGTATCAAAATAGGAATGTTGTGGTAAATTTAAAAAGAAATTAATCAAATGGAAATTTCTCCTCTAAAAGACTGAGCAATGTAATAGATGACGTAATAGTAATAATAAACATCACATGGTGTCATCTTCAGGAGTGACAGCCATATTTTTACTGTCTTGTCCCTTGCCTGATATTGTTCTATTTGATTTTACGTGATTGTCATCAAGCAACTAAACTCTACTATTTCTTCTTTGTTGAAGTCACTGATGCTTATAACCTCATGAAAACCCGAGATACAAGTTATCTAATTATCTGTATACCAGGTTGTGTGCTGGGGGCCAGGGCTGGAAAGTAGTAAGAGGATTGTTGCCCACCCCGCCAGGTCCTCTCCATCCCAGGCATGGAGATGCCCAGACAACACCTGCACATAATGCAGGTGCCACTCGGGGGGGCACACCATGGGGAAGGAAGTGGGGAGGGCTTCCTGGAGGAGGAGACAGGCCAGAGATGGAGAGCAGTGGTGGGGAGGGGGCCCAGACTTGGGAGAGGGGGTATCAGCCGTTGTTCCCTTGGGGGTGAAGGCCAAGTCCTACTTGGAGCTGCCCCCTCAGCTTGCTGCCCAGGCCTGACATGCATCAAGAACTCCATGGACTCCCACTGAGTGGTTGACCCCTGCGGGACTGGGTCAGGGTCAGGGTGGCGACCACACACCTGAGGGGCATATGGAGGATGGACCTGGAGAGGGAGGAGTTCGGAGTTCTTTTGGTGGTGAGGATCGATGGAAGGTTTTTGAGCCTTGCGGTTGTGTAAGTGATAATGGAATGAAGGAGCAGAACTAACAGTGAGCACATGCTGCGTGCCCAGCACTGCTCTAAGCACTTTGTCTATTTTAAGTTCCTCGAGGATGACAACAGTCCTGCGAGAGAGCTACAGTGATTATCATCCCCATTTTCCAGATGAGACAGCTGAGGCACAGAGAGGCTGTCACTTGTGCAAGGTCACACAGCTGGGAAGTGGCCCCGGGGGCAACTGAACTGAGGTTCGGATCTAGAACTTCTACCCACGCTGTCGTTGTGCCTGTTGACTAATAATACTGGACTAACTTATAATGTGAGTGCATGTGAGATGACCTATGAGGACCTCACGGATCCCAGCCAATCACGAGCCCCTAAGATAGGAACTGCGGGAGCAGAGGCTTAGAAAGACGTGAAAACAGCTCAGAGGGTGTGGCCAAGGAGTCGCAGGCCTGCGAATTTCACTGGGGACTGCTCTTCCTGCCTCTGACACGCTCCAAGATTCCTTGAGGATCCCCCGCCTTGGGCAAACCAACGGCAAGAACCATCAGAGTGACTCACACTGTGGCAGCAAATAGGATCGCGCCCGGGTGTCACTGGGCCAGAGGACTTTGTTGTCAGAACCATGTGAGCATTTCTACTATTTCTCATTTCTGGTCACCCCAGGCCTTTGATTGCCACAGGGTGGGGTTTCCAGGGCACCGTCACACCCGTGTCTGGCTCTCACTACCTCCTCTGCGAGGCTGGAGGCCTGGGGCCGGGAACGAGCTGTGGTTCCCACTCCTCCGAGCCCAGTCTCCACCTCCTCGTGAGCATCAGGCTCCGGGGAGCCGGGGCAGGAACGAGCAGATCAGGGAGGACTCCCCACAGAGCAGCTGTGTTCTCCTTTCCCTGGAGCCGCAGGGTCGGGCGTGCTCCCCGCACTGCAAACAAGGCGATTAGCCAGCTTGGTGCCTGGACTCCGTGAGGGCCCTGCCTGAAGAAGCAGCTCCCCCTTCCACAAAGAGCACAGGACTAAGAGAGCAGGACCCAGGTTCGAGGTCCAGCTCGGCCACGTCCTAGCTGTGTGGCTGGGGTCCTCAGAGACAGCAGCACGAGGTCAGGCAGGCAAGCATTCTCATCCTGGGCCTCTCGCTCTCCAGCCAGGTGACCTGGGCGGCGAGGGAGGGGATGTTGAGTCCTGCCTCCTCCCGCATCCTTGGTCTTCTCTTTGGGAGCCTGGCAGAACGTTCTGGGGTCAGGAGAGCTACATTTTGTCAGGCAGCACAGAGCAGGTTTCCTGCCTGTCCAGCACCTCCCTCCCACTTCTTCTGTAACATGGAAGTGATACCCTGCTGAGGCTGAGGCCCCAGGTGGCTGTGGGGACCCAACAGCACAGGGAATGGAAGGCCCCTTCCGGCTCTGGCGGGGTGCGGATAGAGGCCACCATTGTTGGTGGAGTGGCACTCGCTCACGGGCTGGGCCTCTGCGCTCCTCACCGAGCCAGCCAGGCTGCATCCACGTCTAGGGTGGGTTCAGTTCACTGCGGAGCCCGAGGCAGGCGTCGTAGGAGGGGCACCTCGTCTTTTGTGCCCTGAAAAATAAACAACTCTTCATCTGAGCGGATTTCTGCTTGGGAGGTACGTGAGCTTCTTCACCCTCCATCCACAAACAGGCTGTGGTGGGACGGACAGCGCCGGTGGCCTGGCCTTGGCGCCTGGGATGGGCGTCCAGCCTCCCTCCCTGGCCTCCTGTCTTCCCTCTAACTCCCGCGGAGGCTCTAGCTGCAGACTTGGCCCTGGGGGAGACAGGGCCTGAGGAGCCCTGGCCCCTGCCTTCGGGGTCCTCCCACGTAGAGTGCTGTGTGCTTCAACAGAGGGAAGCATGAGGTGGGGGCCTGGGTGTGGGGGGACACTGAGCAGGGGCCAGAAGCTGCCTTGTCTGGAGGGTGGTGAGGAGAGCTTCCTAGAAGGGGTGGTCTCTGAAATGAGATAGAAGGAGGAGGAGCCACTGCCTCTGTACCCGGGCAAGTTACTTGCCTGGGCCTCAGTTTCAGGCTCTGTAAAAGGGGCCAATAATACTCAGAGGGAAGGGCGAGAGGTTTAAATGGGACGATGGATGTGAAAGAACTGACAAATGCTGCATGCCTCTAGGTGTCTCTGAAATGGTAGCTGCTGTGCCAGGCTGGGAAGCTGTGTGGTGAATTGAACTTCTTTTTCAAGGGTCTTTTCCTCGGGTGGGTGACACCTGTTACTTAGTGTAAGCACGTGTCCTGGTTTCAGTAAAAGTCCAGCTGTAAGCCAGCAGGGGGTGAAGAAGCATTGGAGTCCTTTCCCTCTGTCTCCAGTGGCTAATGGGAAGTCCCCCACCCACTGGGAGTGGGGCAGAAGACTCCAGAATTAAAAATCTTCCCATGTACCCCACCTCCCCCAGGCCTATGCCTGTTCAGTAGTTTCCTTTGTCCTTGGACATTGCAAAGTTGGATTGTCAAGGACTTAAGGGCACTGCCCCAGAGTAATTTTCACTTCCCCTCCTCTTGTGCCACCGTTGATTTGAACGTCTGTTGAGCACCTGCGGTACGTGAGGCGACGGGGATTCTCTGTGCCAAACAAGGTTCCAACCCTGATAAAGCTCATAATGCTTGCGGAGTTGGGAGGGGACGGATCAACGTAAAATAAAATAATAATAAAAGATTGCAGTAAATACCATAAAGGGGGAAAATGAGATGTGTAACAGTATTTGAGGGGCTGCTTAGAGTGGTCAGGACACCGGAGGAGGTGGTGATTTAAGCTGAGGTCTGAAGCCGGAACTGGCCATGGGAGGAGTAGAGACGAGGAAAGAATGTTCCAGATAGAGGGGATAGCGGCTGTAAAGATCTTGAGGGAGAGGAGAAACTTGAGAATCTGAGGAACTGAGTGAAGGCCGAAGAAGTTGGGGCCTGAGCGAGTGAGCTGGGGAGCAGCACAAGATGAGGGTCAGGGGTGGGCAGGGGCTGTGGGCAGACTGGTAAAGGGACTGTCCTTGCACAGTTTTAAGCAAGGGAATAGCAAGATTAGAATTTCCTTTTAAAGGTTCACTCTGGGTGCTGAGAGGGCCAAAGTAGAAGCAGGAGACCGCCAGGAGCTGTCGCTGTGACCCCCAGCAGTCACTCCACCCCTCTGAGCCAGTTCCTGCACACATGTGTGTGGCTGTGGGAACCAAATATGGGAATGAACAGACGTGCACTGCGGGAAGCTGAAAAATGTATAAATGCGGGGGATTCCAGGTCACGCTGGAAGCGGAGGGTCCTTCGGGAAACTTCTGGGTTAGACTTCTCTGAGGTGGGAAGCGGAGTGCTGGGTACCTAGAGTCCCTATCTGAGCACCCCACATCTGAGAGAGCCTGCTTTTCCAGCCCAGGTCACAACGGCTGGGGAGGGAGCACCTGCTAGAGATTCTTGCCTCCTGAGACGGAGGTAGAGGGATGGTGGCCCTAAGCCTCTGGAATTTTCTGAAATTCTCTGGCTTAAAATCCCTGAGCTAGAGGAAGAGGGAAATGAGGGGAGACACCTGCCTTTTTTATTCCACCTCCCTCCGCCCCAGTCTCTCTAGCTCTGATGGGGAGACTTACTTGAGGCACCTAAGGGCCACTGGGGGTAGAACCTTTCTCCTGACAATTGTGGTCAAATTAGAGGCATCTTCCTAACCCTCGATTGCTGCTGTGTGCCAGCCCCCTTACCAAAGGGAGACTTGGGGCTTCCCAGGGGCTGCAGCGAGGCCCCTTCCCGCCGGCTAGGGGCTGGCCGTGGGGGGCCTCCCCCTGCCCCGGGTCTCCCCGTGGGGCCATGGAGGGAACCGGCAACCGCGCGCCGGTCAGGCCCCGCCCGCGAAGGTGGCGCGTTGTCCGCCTGGCCCGCCCCGGCCAGCCTGTCGCGCGGCGGCAGCCTTGGTGGAGCTGGGGACCCGGCGTCGGGGGGCGCAGCATGCGGAGCGGGTGGCCGCCGCGCTGTGGGCGCTGGGGGTGAGGCATCGCGTTGCACAAGCGGGATGGCGGGGAAGGGGAGGCGGGGAGGAGCGGAGGGAGGCGGGACCCCCCCTCCCCCTCCGCGGGCCGGTCCGTGGGCCGGTCTCGGTGTCCCGGGCGGGGCGGGGCGCGCGGCGGCGCTGGGGCCGCTTCCCCATTCTCCCCATTCGCCCGAGAGCCATGGAGGCGCTGAGGGAGTCTGTGCTCCACTTGGCTTTGCAGATGTCGACCTACAAGCGGGCCACGCTGGACGAGGAGGACCTGGTGGACTCGCTGTCCGAGGGTGAAGTGTACCCAAACGGCCTGCAGGTAGGAGCCTTGGCCCGCTGTGAGCCCCCAGGCAGCCGGGCATGCGCGCTGCTGCCTCCCCTGCCCCCACCCTGCCAGCCCTAGGGGGCCGTGCCAGCCTGGCGGCTCAGGGAAGCTATGGGCTCCGTGGGGAGAAGATGCCTTTCTGGGGCAGAAGTGCCTCCAAGGCACTGGGCTCCCTCCACCCGGGTCTCCTCCCCAGCTCTGGCTGTCCCCCAATCCTCCTGCCACCTGCCAATGGGACTACAGCCCCTTGGCAGAGTTGAAGCACCCTGTAGAACTGAACTGGACCAGTTACCTTTCAAAGGAAAGGCAGTCCCTGAGTGCTGAGGGACTTGCCCAGGGACACACAGTCTAATAATGGCAGAGTTTAAAACTGTCCCAGTTTTAGCATGGAAAGCTCTGTGTCCCTGGAAACCTCTCAGTCCTGGGCAAACCAGGATGGTTGGTCACCCTATCTGGTAGGCATGGCCCAATTCTTCCCCTTTTCCCCAGTACCTGAATTTCCTACAGGGAGGAAGGCATCTTCTGCCCTCTCTTTCCTTGCCTCTTTGCAGCCTACTCACGAAACCCAATTCCCCCCCTCCCCAGGGTCTGTCCCTGTGGGACTCAAACATGCCCACCACCTCCCTACCTTGTGGCAGAGCAGTGAGCATGGCTGCTTCCTGCTCTCCTCTCCCTGCAGGGCTGAACTGGGACAGTGTTGAACAGGACCTCAGCCCTGGTGGAGTTTGGACCCAGGCAGGTGGGCGGGAGTGAGTTGGAAGTGGTAGGGACACTTAGGGGGCCCTTGATCTGGCTCCCGAGAAAGCAGCCCAGAGAGAGGAGCAGGGCATCTCAGTCCAGGAGAACTTCTGCCAGGTTGACCAAGGGAGATTTGGGGAATGTGTTGGGGCCACCCAGTGAGCTGACACCAAATCACAACTCATCCAGAGGGCAAGGTTAGGGTGCGTGGAAATGCAGGCTGCCAGGCCCAACCCTACTCAGGCACACCTCTTAGAAGCTGGAATAATAATGCCAATAAAGGAAAACAGCACTGATGGAGTCCTTCCTCCAGCCTGGGTAAGTAGGCCCACGGAGATCCAAACTCATGACTCCAAGTGGTCTGCACACTGGGATATGGCACCCTTACCTATATAATCCCACATCATCCCACTTAACTTTCAGGACCACCCCTATGAGCTGTAGGGATTACCGTTCCCGCTTACAGAGGAGGAAATCAAGAGCCTGAATGGGGATACAACTTGCCTTAGGTCACAGAGCAAGAAGTCTGGGAGTGAGAGATCCACACAATCTGTCTAGAACCTCTTCCCTGGGACCCTTCTTGAGAGGCTAAATCCAGCAGGAAATTAGATTTCTGTGGTAGGCACTTTTCCCTTCACAAATCAAAACAGAATCTAATCAGCAATCTTTTCAGTGTTATCTTGCACAGAAGGTTCTAAATATATCAGCACAAAAGCATTTCAGAATTCACAACAAAATAATAGGCCATGTTGTCATCACCATAACATAACAGTAGCCCACATAGGGATAGCCTTTTTCAGGTCACAAAGTGTGTTCATCTGCCTGGGGCTGCCTGGCAGAGTGGAAACAGCCCAGTCTCCGAAGCTGGGGTCCCCAGTGTGAATTCTGACGCCGCTCATGGTCTTGGGTGAGCTGTTTAACCACTGAAAATACAATTCCCTCATCTGTAGCATGGGAGTAAGAGAAAGTAAATGTAATGCCTCTTATGGGGCCTGCTAGGATTATTGTTGTTTTTATGACCTCTGAGGTCAGGGCCCCATGGCTATGTTACAGATAATGAAGCTGAGGCTCAGAGAGGTTGGGGACATTCCTGTGGTCACAGAGCTATCATGTGTTTGGAGTGCAGTGTTGCTGTCCCTACACCAATCTGCCAAACTGGGTACATTGTCTGCTTTTTATACAGGCAAAGCCAAAAAAGTTGCCCCAGGGACTCTGGGCCTTTCTGTGGGGTATCCAATCCGGCTTCCCTTGAGCTTCCACGACTTCCCCAAAGCAAGTGTGAACTGGCCAGTGCTTGAGTCAAGAACTTGGTCACCTCAGTTTATGAAGCAGAGTTTTCTATTCATTTATTTTTTTTTAATTTTTAAAAGATTTTATTTATTTATTTGACAGAGAGAGAGACAGCCAGCGAGAGAGGGAACACAAGCAGGGGGAGTGGGAGAGGAAGAAACAGGCTCCCAACGGAGGAGCCTGATGCGGGGCTTGATTCCAGGACCCTGGGATCACTCCCTGAGCCAAAGGCAGACGCTTAACGACTGAGCCACCCAGGCGCCCCCATTTTGTTTTTAATCATTGGAGTTATATTCCTCCCAATATAAAGACTTTACGTGCTTATTTGTGGAAAAAAAAAAAAAGATAGCCGAGTATACAAGAAAAGATTTAAAAAGAACTAGTAATCCCAGCACTTGAAGATAACCCCTTCTGGTTTTCCACATTTGCACACGTATATTTTTAAACATCATTGAGCTCACTCTAAGTACATGATGTTGTGCTGTGCTTGTTTCATTTAATGCCCCTTCATGAGCATTTTTCCTGTTGTTTAAAAACTCCCCAAACATGCTGTCATTAAAAATTATAATGCCATGGGGCGCCTGGCTGGCGTAGGTGACCATCCCTTAGCCCTTCAGATAATTTCCTATGAGCTGATGCTAGAAACACAACTGCTTCTTCGAATTAAGATCTTTAAAATGGGGGCGCCTGGGTGGCACAGCGGTTAAGCGTCTGCCTTCGGCTCAGGGCGTGATCCCGGCGTTATGGGATCGAGCCCCACATCAGGCTCCTCTGCTGTGAGCCTGCTTCTTCCTCTCCCACTCCCCCTGCTTGTGTTCCCTCTCTCGCTGGCTGTCTCTTGTCTCTGTCGAATAAACAAAATAAAATCTTTAAAAAAAAAAAAAAGATCTTTAAAATGGCCCCCATCCCCCCCTCCCAAATCTCTCTCTTTGATGAGCTACTATAGAAATAAGCTACTTGATTTTTCCCGATTTTGAAGCCCTTTGGTTCTGGAACTCCAAAGTTACCCATACCAATACCAGTAAATGAAAACGTCCGTCTCTCCACCAAACTTGACAGCTTTGTTGCTGAATATGCTGGCCCAGTACTGAATGTAGCTGGAGCCACGTTCTATGGGTGCTGCACCTAAAAAGCTTTTTCTTTTCCTTTGTCTCATATTTAGGCCCACGTTAATTGTGATCCACTAGAATCAGTCACTGCAGACTGAGGGCCGAATTTAAAGCCAGGTAGCCCCAAGGCCTCAGCTTGGCCTCTGATGGGCTGTGAGACCTGAAAGCAGCTCATGTAAACAGCTTTTTCATCAAATGGGGTTAATATTATTTTTTAATTTTTTAAATATATTTTTTCAAGATTTTATTTACTTATTTGGGAGACGGAGAGAGGGAGAGCGAGAGCACAAGCAGGGGGAGCAGCAGGCAGAGGGAGAAGCACTCCTCACTGAGCAGGGAGCCCGATGTGGGACTTGATCCCAGGACCTGGAGATCATGACCTGAGCCAAAGGCAGACTCTCAACTGACTGAGCCACCCAGGCGTCTTGGGATTAATATTATTAATCAACAGTTGTTGCAAAGATTGAATGAGGCCGTGGAAGTGAAGCCTTGTGCGTAGTGCACAGAAAATGGATTTGGTTGCTATTGGGATTGTTACCGTGACTCACCAGGCCGGAGGTCTCAGGATGCCCTAAATATAACCATTACACTCTCGGTAGCCTCTGCTCTGCTCAGACCCGCTGCCTGCCCCCTACTCCACACCCTAGCACACACCATTTTGGTGGCTCCGAGGGGATCAGCTAAGTGATACCCGCAGCCTCAGCTGGGGCATGGGCGGCCATGACTGCTACCAAAGCCTTTGAAATTCACGCTGCTGCTTATAAAAATCAGTTTCTTCAAAAGGAGGGAAAGCTGAGATATTTCATTCTTAGTGGTGATTTTTCTCANTTTTTTTCCTCCCCCCCCCCCCCCCCGTGCCTCACACATGGCTGCCCTTCGAGGGTGATTTCAGGGACAAGCCCACTTAGTACTTTAAAAAGACCTCTGTGCTCACCAGGAGTCCACCTGTTTGAGCCTTATACTCCTGGCTTTCGAGTTCTTCTAGAATCTGAGATGGTCAGACCTGGGATGGTCAGACCTCATCTAGCTTCCACATTCTGAAGATGGGAGGTTGAGGCCCAGAGGTGCCCCTCACCAACACAGGGTCTTGATAAAGTCAAGGCTGACCTTTAACCTCCCTTTTCTCATGCCCTGGGCAGCTGGGTGTTCTTTCTGGGAAGCAAAGAGACCTGAAAAGTGCTTCTTCTAGATACTAGACTTTGGTTCCTGTGTCCTGGCAGGAGTCCCCTCCCCCACAGCAGGCACTTGTGTACCCTGTTACAGGTCACTGGAAGAGAGTCAGGCATGGGGGGCTGGGGGCCAGGTAGGGCTCAGGGAAGAGGCAGGGAGGACAAGACGACATTATAGTTCTGCTCTGGGCTGGCCCTAATGACCTCAGCTGCAAGTCCACTGTATAAAAGCTTGGCTGGAAGAAACTCCCCCTGCCTAACCCCTTCGTGGTAGCGGGTGCCGCGCTGGGCTGAGCTGTCATGGTCTGTCTGCTCTGGGAGGCTGACTTGAAGCCGGCAGCCTGGTCACCCTGCCAGCCCTCGTGGGGTGGCCAGGCTCTTGGGCTGCAGGGGATGGGCTCCCTGCCAAGCCCTTGGCCAGACTGACTCCTGTTTGCCTCTCTATGCAGCCCAGGTCGCTGGGGGCCCTGGCCGTGGCTAAGCAAGGACCTCTGCCTCCCTTCCCGCCCCCCTGCTTCCTCTGGACAGCAGGCTCTGCCCCACTCCCCACCCCTTCTCCTGCTGGCTTGTCTCCTGGGCCCTAGGCAGCGGTGTCCCATGTCCCATCCTTGCCTGCAGAACTCGTTCTTGCTGTAAGCCTAGGTGAGCCAAGCACTCACTTCTGTAACCGAATATGTATCCCTCATTAGGGCTTTGTTCCCTTGGCTGTGGAAGCTCTGGGAACCCCTGGGTTGGACCGCTCAACTGTTTCTCTCTCTTTCTCTCTGCTTCTTTGGCTGTGTCTATGTCTTTCCTCCTCTGTCTCCCCTCTACCTCTCTCTTTTGAGGGCATCCTTTTCCTTTGGTGTCATTCTCTGTCTGCCTCACGTGACAATAAATAGGATGTTAAGCCCACCCGTGAGCTGAGCGTTTACAGTAATTCTCAGCTCCATCCCCCAAGCATCAGTTCTGTTCCTTGGCTGGTCGCCACTCCCAGTTACCTCTCCCGAGACAGAGTGGGCTCCCTGCCACTAATCCTCTCACCCTCCGAGCCACTGCAGACCAGTCTCTGGTGAGCAACATGCTCTCGTTTCCAAAAGAAAAGTGAGAAAGCACTCGTGTCCTCCCCTTGCTGTGACCTCATCTTGCTGGATGCTCTGAAGGAGGCAGGGCAGGGACCGCAGGCTCAGAGAGAAGGGCCTCGCAGGCTGGCCCCGTCCACTGCACCAGGAATTGGATGCCTTCTCCCAGAGAGGCCTCTGGGGGCCTTCTCCTGCCCCAGGGGGATGCCTCTAGATTCCTTCTGCCCTCCGAAGAAGAGGCTTGTCAAGAAAGCAGCAGGCCCCCAGCCAGTCAGCACAAGTTGAGCGAAGAACATTATGAAGGTTAAAAACCCTATTTTCCAATTCTGTTTGCCATTTCTTCCTGGAACTGAATTTCTAATTTAATTCGGACTTAATTCTGATTCACTTTTGCAGTGAACCCCATCTGTTTGCTTGACACTAAACAATGAGGCTCAGCTCGACTTTCTGCTCCTCGGGGGCAGCCTGGCCACTGGGCTGAAGGCTGCAGGTTCTGGAGAGAGATGGGTTTTCTCACTGTTCCCCCTCCTCCCCCACTTCCTGTGTTTCTTCTGGAGCTGATACGGGTGCCTACTCTTTGGAGTGTCGTGAAGATGGAATAGCGGCACCCAGCAACAAAATGGAATTAGCACGACCCCAGGCACATAGAAAGCACTCAGGTGTTAGCTGCCTCTATTACTCCTTTTTCCTGCGCTCTGTTCCTCTCATCTTCTCCCTTCCCTTCCTCTTTCCCTCCCTTTCACCTGACTCCCCGCACTGGGTGGTGCTCCCCCCACCCCCCTCACCCCCGCAGACGCAGACGCGGATGGTGAGGTGTGTCTGCTTCCCCAGGCCTGACGGCCATGCTCCCTAGCTTCCAAGACCCAGCACCAGGCGGAGGGGCACCTGTAAACCAAGGCCCCCCTGCCTCTTTGCCTGTCACCCCCTCTCCCCTGGTGCTGGGCCATGATACGCGGGCATGAGGGCTCTCAGGAGCAGGCAGCCAGTGAGGCAGGCCAGGGACAGGGTGGCAGGAAGAGGGAAATGTTGGTGCTTGCTTCACATCCTCTGGGATTCCTCTGAATAGCAGTTCCCAAGGGGAACTGTGTGAGAGTATGGATGCCGAGGAAAAAGCACTTTATAAACCTGCCAGTGCTGGGGATGTGTTAGCGCTGCCGCAGGCTGACTCTGCACCGGGCCCTCCTAGCCCAGAGTTTTAACTTCACGACACTGGCATGCTCAGAAGCTGTGTGGCTCACATTTTTTTTTCTTTTTCCCCATTTCTCACATTTTCAGATCCGTTCTTCAGAAAGGGGTTTTGGGCAGTGTCAGCCTTCCTTCTACCTGACACAGCTGTCTGGGTCCTGGAGCTGCCTGGCTGTCCTCGGAAATACAACTAGGCCCCGAGTTCCTTTTGTTGGTTTTAGAACGCAATGTTTTTTTTCCACAAGAAGTTCTCATGTTCCCCTTTCTCTGGAGCGGCAATTCCCAGTCACTTCCTGCCCAGAAATTACGCGGTGATGACCGTGAGGCTGCGCGGCGCCCTTCCCTGAGGTGACTGACCTCAGATCCCCACGTGCCAGCGTGAGGCTCCCTGAGGGCTGGGACCTGGCTCCTGGGGACAGGCACCCCCTCAGCGTTTGGGAGGCACTTGCAGGTCAGAGTCTGAGTTTCCTCATCTCCCCTGGCAGCTCCCCACTCCCCACCCTCTGGCAGCTGCGGGTCACCCCCCTACATGCTCACACCCCATCAAGCCTTACTCCCTCCACCTTGGACTTTCCAAAGGGGCAAATCCAATCTATGTCCTTCCAGCCCTCCAGAATGAGTCCATGTTCTTTAAAGGACCTTACAGGGCCCCTTAGGATCTAGGCCTTACCTCCTCTCCCCTTTCCTTCCCCATTTGCCTGGCCAGCTCCTACTTATTCCTGAAGACCCAGCCCAGGCATTGCCATCTCCAGGGAACCTTTCCTGACTGGACCCCACCCCACCCTCCACCCCAGTCTGTTCTTTATCTGCCTTCCTGCTGGACTGTGAGCAGCTGAGAGCAAGGGAGTCTGTCTTCCTCTCAGTATTTCCAACATGGCCGTGAGCTGGTGCTCAGCTCTTGGCACATGACCTCGGTGTCACTGAGCCAAGCCCCACCTTCAGCCCTCTCCTGTCCTGTGGCCCTGGCTTTTGCCAGAAGCACCTCTCGCAATGGAGGGGAGCCCAGGGCTGGCCTCTGGTGTGAAGGCCTGGGCTGAGGGCTCTGAGTGCCGTTGGCCAGTGTGTCCCTCCTCAGCCAGGAGGGCCCCGCCACGCCCTCCACTTCCTCTCATTGTGCCTCCCTTCCTGTTTAGCTAGACTGTTAGGCTGGGGACATTTTTCCTCCCTTTGACGACCTGCCTGAATGGAGCTCTCTCTCCATTGCCTCTCCCCTGACATCTCCCAGACGCACGTCTCTGATCCCCTGGTGGGCTCCAGAATCAACAGACTTGGGTTCAAATGCCAGCTCTCCCCATTTAGCTGTGTGATGAGAGGCAGGGGCCTCACCTCTGTGAACTTGTTTCCTCATCTATAAAAGAGAACCAGTAACACAACCCTCATGGGACCGTGAAGGTGTAATGAGCAAAGGATGTCCGCACTCCTGGGAAGTGTGAGCTGTGGCATGTCATCCTGGCCTGCTGGTGTGGGGCCCTGAGAAGAGCCCAGCTGGACGCTCACTGGATGCCTGCAAGTCCAAACATCCTGTTCTTTTTTGAACTCCTTACTGGAGAAACAGGGAAAAGCTGTTCTTTTTTTTTCCTTCCACCCATATCGGGTAACACAAAACACCCAAGTCCGGCTGGGTTGGGCTGCTTGAGTCTGGTGTTTAGGAGCTAATCCGAGCTGCCGAGCAGGGTGGCGATTCCTTTCCTGGATTAGGACCAATTCTGTGGGGACTGGACCACCCCTGAGGCAGGAGGGTGGCCCTGATGGCTCCCCGGGGCCTGGGCCTGCCACGGAGCCCCTTGCTCCTGGGGAAGGGGGGCCCAGGGCTCACGTCCTCCCCACCGCTCCTGCCCCCTTCCCTGCAGGTGAACTTCCGCAACCCCCGGAGTGGCCAGAGGTGCTGGGCTGCGCGGACCCAGGTGGAGAAGCGGCTGGTGGTGCTGGTGGCGCTTCTGGCGGCAGGACTGGTGGCCTGCTTGGCAGCGCTGGGCGTTCAGTACCGGACAAGTAGGTGCCTCCGTGTTTTGTCATGGGCTTGACTCACCCCTGGGCCAGAGGGCTTCCCTGCTTAAGCGACAAGGAGAGAGCAAGGTCCGGCCGGCTCGGTGCTGAGATGGTCTGAGACATGGGAGCTGGACAGCGTGGGTGGTGTAGAGGTTTTGGACATGAGTCCAAACAAACACTTGCCCAGAAATTGTCTTTGTGACCTCGGACAAGTCACTTCATCTCTCAGAGCCTTGTGTCTTATCTCCTGTGAATGGGGAAAATGGTGCCCAATTTGGGGCTGGCCCTGAGGCTTAGAGATAATGTCTATCACATACCCGGTGCCTACCAGGATTTCTTTAATCCTGGCTATGGGTGCTATTATTGTTAGGACGTGAGCTGATGAGACTCACAGTCTGACACTGTCCGCCATCCTTAGTTCCAACAAAATAGCAATGATAGCTTCCGTTTACTTAATACTTTCCATGGACCAAATACCACACCTCTTCTTTACAAACATAATCTCTTTTCCTCCTCACAGCAACCCTATGAGGTGGGGTTACTTTTGGCCCCATTTTACATCTGAGGAAGCTGAGGCCCTGAGACTAGGTGACTTGCTCGAGGTTACGTGGCTGGTGCACAAGGGAGGGGGCAGCTGGATTTCAATGCAGGCTGGCAGGCCCCACCTGCCTTTGTCATTGTGGTGCACCCCAGTGTGTGTTAGAACCCCCAGAAGAGCGGTCCTGCCACGGCCCAGTCGGCCTCATCTGTACACGCTGTAATCACATCTCTGGGTCTGGCCTTGTTTAGCAGTGTGATGGGGACCAGCTGATCATACTGTCCGGAGTCTGAGGCTGGCTCTCTGTGTCTGGCTGAGAGTATCCAGCTGAGTACCTCGTGTAGTTGATGTTCAGTAAGCACTTGTGGAACTGGAAAGGGCAGAGCCAAGTTAAACAACAAGGATGGGGGGTCCAGCCAATTCCAGGATCTCTCACACCCTGTGCCCCAACATCTAACTTTCCGATGGCAGGTGGCTGGTGGAGCAGCCTCTGGGGCCTTTGCTCAGGGTCCAACCCCACCAACTGGTCACCTGGTCACTCATCCCATCAGAGAGATTATGACCCTTCCCAGGACCTGGGACCATTCACCCCAGGCTTCACTGAGCCTTCCCCACTGGAGAGTTGCTGGCCTACTTGGGTGACCGTGCTAGACTGGGAGGGGGAAGGAGTTTGAGGGCCTGGAGAGAGGGCAGGACCTCACCTCGGTCATCCTTACATCCGCCTGTGTCAGGCACTCCAGCAGCCAATGTTGCCCTGAGACTTCCCTAGGAGTTCCCGGAAACGAGAAGGGAGCCCCCAAGAGCTGGATCCTTGTGCTCGGGCCCATGGGTGGGGACCACGGGGACCAGCCTTGCTTGAGCCTCTATCCCGGCCCCTTCTGGGCTGCAGGAGAGGTTTCCCCAGCCTGGACCAGGTTGAAAGGAACCCCCCCCCCAGGTGGCTCTTGGCCGGTGATCTCAGAGCCCTGAGCCAACCCATGTGCCTTCATTGGCTGCCTTGGCCTGGGACAGCAGTGGCCACCCCAGAAATTGACGGTAGCCTCATGACCGTCAGCAGGTGCTGGCATGGGCCACACCTGAGCAAACATCAGGCTAGTTAAAGCTCATTCTCCGATGATTCTGCAAGACCGATCTCAAAGTCATGTCTGGGCGCCTCATCCATATTTACCTACTTTCCTGCTGCACCCCCCTTTCCAGAAACTTGCAGGTGCTTTACAAACAGCCTCAGTAAAACACACAGATTCTCCCAGAAAATATTCTTAAGTGTCTTACTCAGTGTTGGGGCCCAGCACCATCCAGACAAGTACCTGTGAACTAAATCTGGGGCAGTTCCTGCTTCTTGACTGGTCGTGCACATCCTCAGAGGAAGAAATATTTTCTGCGTCCGCAAGTGGTGACCAAGTGCTGGACAAAGCTTATTTCATTCACTCATTCATTCATTCAGCGCACACGTACTGGACCGCTGCTGGGTGCCAAGTACAATGCTGGGCAAAGGAAACAGGAATGCAAGTAAGGTGCTGGCCCTGCCCTCAAGCTCACGCTCCGGTCGGGGAGGAAGACAGGGAGACAGCCACGACACAGCATAGTCTGCCCTCAGCACACATCCAGGCAGCCGACCGAGGGTCCCAGTGAGGCATGAGGGTCTGGGGAAGTTTCCCTGAAGAGTTGGAGCCTGGGCCGAATTTTGAAGGTGTTGACCTTGATGTTGAGGAGAGGGGCCTGGAAACAAGTAATTGATCAAATATGTGTTAAGTCCCTCCTGGGTCAGGAATAGCTGGTAAAGGATTTATAAACCACTAAGCAGTTAAACAACTAAGTACTGCTGAAGTACCACCTCGGTACCTTGCCCTGTACCTAGCAACGTGGGAGCTCAGTGACCCATCAGGCCTCTCAGGAGACTGGCTTCTTGTTTTGTTCTTAAACCCAAGTCCCCTGATGATAACCTCAAAAATCACTCAACCCAAATCCCTCCCTGTGGCCCTGTCTCCTGCACACACACACGCACACTCACGCTGGCACACCATTTCTGACAGGCCTTGTTCCCTAAGGATCACCCTCCTGCAGTCTGTCTCCGGGGCATTCCCAGCAGCCAAGGTTTGGTCAAGCCCAACTTCCTGCAGTTCGCTGTATAAAAACAATAGGTATTCTTTTCCCTTCCCGAATGTGAAGTTCTGTCATAATAGTGAATAGGCTTTTTAAACTACACAGAAATTCTCTTCCCCCACCCCCACCCCCACCCCAAAGATTCTGGTACATTTCCCCAGTTGGGGAGTGGGCCGTGCAGCTCCGCTGGAGATGGCCTCCTCTAGAGATGCTTTTAAATGGCACCATACCCCTGCCAGTTCCTTTCTGTGTTCATGCCTGCCAGCTCAGAGCTTAGTCATCTGTGATTGTTGTACAGTCTGCTGCAAACAAGTAACCCCTCAGAATGAAGGGACCTTGACTTCTGTGCTGCTGGGGGGCTCCTCTGAGCCCTTCGTCAGCCTGCCAGATGTGCCCGTCATCCGATGGTAAAAAGCCCCCAGGCCACCCCAGCCCGGGCTGGTGCTGTGCTCCCCTGGCAGAGCTGTCATCTTTTCCTCCTTCTGAAGATTGGCCTGGGGACGTCGGGCCCGGCCGCGAAGGCGTCCACCATCACTGTGACATCAGGCCCGCTGTGCTTCCTCACTTCTAGATGGGGAAACTGAGGCTCGGGGAGACGAGGTCCCCTGCTCAAGGCCCACAGCCAGAATCAGAAAGCTGGGATCTGAACCCAGGTCTAAGAGCCTCCAGCCCCTTACCTGCCACACTCCTCCCTGTGCAGTAGGAACGCTGAACTTGCCAGAAGGACCACACCAGCCCCCGATGGGACCGGCAAAGAGGCAGTGAGGGAAAACAGAGGGAACCTGGCCTTGGAGTTGCTGCAGTGGGTCAGAGCTGCTTCAGCCTCAGCTCTTCCACTCGGCCGTGTGGCCGTGCTCCGTTCATGCACACAGAGCCTCGGTCTCCCCCTCTTTAGCCGGGGCATCACACCTGATGTCTGCAGTGAAGCCCGAGTGAGATAATGAACGTGAGTCAAGTCCCTCTTGTTGCCAGTGTAGTCTCTGTCAGCCGAGAACCCGCTGGGCCTGCATTCCTAGTCACAAGGCTGGATCTCCCGCCACCTTGGGCTGGACCACAGTCAAGGCCACCCAGTTTGGTTCCTTTGCTGGAGCCGCCTGACCAACCTTGAGGCAGGGGTCCAGCGCCTCTTCTTGCTTCTGGCCTTCCAAGAGCCCTCACTGCCTCTGCCCCATGTCCTATGAGAACTGGCTCAGAGGAAGTGGATTCATGGGGGGGCACTTGTAGTATTTGACAGCCCTCCCCAGTGCCCACCTGCACTGACTACCATCCCTCCCCAGGGAGGCACCTGACGGATGGGGCCGCCCAGGGCCCACCTGTTATTGCTGGGATAGCCCCCCTTCAGGCCCATAGGAGACAGAGCAAAGAGAGGATGGGGCTCCTACCCCATTAGCCATTGAACAAGCTACTTAGCTTCTCTGTGCCTCAGTTTCCTCATATATAAAAATGGCCTTAAGCAAAATGGTCTGTTCAGTTTGTTTCATTTTTATTTCTTTGAGAGGCAGTGAGATAACTCTCCTGCCTTGTACTCAGTTGGAATGATTTTTCAGTTTCTTCTGTTCCTCACAGGCTGTCCTTCACCCTAAGTCCTGGCACCAAATTATCTGTAGCACTCAATTGTCGTGGACTAAATACAGTCAGTTTATGTTTGCAGAATGACAGGCATTTCTCCTCCGGTTATTTAACGTTTCTTCTAAATTGTCTGTATCTCCAGCTAAATTATTAGCCCTTGAAGGAAAGAACTATGCCTTTTATATCCCTTACCCCCCACCCACCCACACACACAGTCACCACTCGGTGAAGAACCTGGAAGATACTCAGTTATTATTTTGTTGAATGAATGAATGCATGAACAAGTGAATGAATTTGTTGAGCATCAGGGAATAATTTTTAAAAATTAATGAATACTTGTGGAAGGAAGGACTGATTAAGAGAAACACCTTGGTTCTGGGTCCTTTTCAAGCCACAGAAAGCATTTCAGGCAGCTAAACAGAAGTCTTGTTTTACAAGCCAGGAAAGTAAATCTACTGAAGCCATTTCTCTGTAGAAGTCTATGACCATCCGGCTCCAAGTCTGTTTGGTCAGGGCTGGGGCGGGGTGGGGCATCCCAGGCCACAGCCTTCTCCCTGCCCTTCACTTGGCCTCTTGTCCTTGACCCCTGCCAGGAACCCCTGCAGTGTGCCTCAGCGAGGCCTGCGTCTCAGTGACCAGCTCCATCCTGAGTTCCATGGACCCCACGGTGGACCCCTGCCAGGACTTCTTCACCTATGCCTGTGGTGGCTGGATCAAAGCCAACCCCGTGCCTGATGGCCACTCACGCTGGGGGACCTTCAGCAACCTCTGGGAACACAACCAAGCCATCATCAAGCATCTTCTCGGTAAGCGCCCCACAGGGAGACCCGTGAAGGGGCCACAGAGGAGAGCGGTCAGCCGGACCTGCCCGGCCAGGCCTGGTGAAAGGAAGAGCTTGATAGAATGGGAAAACGGGCTTTGGAGTGGGTGAACCCGGGTTAGCATGTCTGCCCTGTCAGTCATTGTGTGGCCCTGAGTAAGTTACTTATCTCTGGGCCTCAGTCTCTATAAAAATGGGACTAATACACGGGGGTGCAAGGCACAGCATAGGGAGTATGGTCAGCGGTGTTGTAATTGTGTTGTGTGGTGACAGACGCTAGCCATACTTGCGGCAAGCACGGCACAGCGTCCAGACTTGTGCAATCACTGTGTGGTACCCGTGAAGCTGATATAACATGGTGTGTCAATTAGATGTCAACTAAAAAAAAAAATTTTTTTTAATGGGACTACTACTGCCCGAACTTGAGAGTTTTGAGACGGTGGAGGCCTCATGTAAAGGGTTCGCACAGTGTGTGCGGCACGAGGGGGCACGTAAGCTGCGAGCTGCGGCTCGGTTTGCCCGGCATGGCGGTGAGCTCTGAGAGTTGTGAGCCAAGGGAACCAAGGCTGAGCACACTTGATCAGATTTTGGGGTTGTGAGCGGATGAAAGTGATAACAACAGTTTATCGAAGGGTTGTCCATTGCAGGCAGGAACACCCCTTGGGCTCAAGGTGATTGGTCTTGCGTGATAAACCATCTAAAGTTCTTCTCTTTGCACCTTGTTAGGCCTTGGGCACCTCTAGTTGACCTTGGTGTTGGTGGTTTTGTCCTTAGATTAGAGCCCCGTGTCTGTCTTGCTTGCAGGGTTATCCCCAGTTACTGTTTGTTGAATTAACGCCTGCCCATTGGGGTGTCAGCTGCGTGAATTCGCAGCACCCACCACCACATGTAGAGGTCCCGACTCGAGCCTCTTGGCAGCCAAGACCTTCTCCATCCCTCTCCTGCTGCCCCGGCCCCATCCTGGGACCCTAAATGCTGGGAGAGGCTAGATCATGAAAAGCTGTCAGTGACAGAACTTAGATTCAACAGATCCTTACTAAGTTTGTAAAAAACCTGCAAGATACTCAAAAGTACATAAAATATATGAAGATACCCCAAAGGAGACAGATCTTCTCAAAGGGACAAGAAGCCTTCCTACAAGACAGGAAGAGATTTCAACCTGACAATCGTGAATTTCAGGCAGCTGTGTCTTTCAGAGGACTGTGGAAATGGGCAAACCGGTTTAGGCGACCTTCCTTTCTTTCCAGCCCCAGCCCCGTCCGGGAGGGAGGGGGAGGGATGTGGCTGCTGGGTGAGACCCACCCACCATTCTCTCTATTCTCTGCAGCCCAGCCTCGGGCTTGTCTCCCTGAATCAGAGCTTGGTGGTACGTGGAGACCAGAGGGGCCCGAAGCAACCACGTGTGTCCGGAACAGCAAAGCCCCTGCCTGCTTTATGCTATCTAGGTGCCTTTGAAAGGGGACACAGCCTTTCATTTCAGAACTAGAAGCTTAACAGGCAAATATGTCTGGGGCTGCCAGACTGGAACTTGGGGATGTCCCTTCTCCAGCACCTGAAGACAGCTGAGGACCTGGCAGGGACCAACAACCAAAGAGGGAGGATAGTTCAAGTAGGATAACAAGACGGGCCAGAGCCTCTCCTTCGGTCACCAGGACCTGGGTTCAAACCCTGCCTCCGCCACTTACTATGTGATCTTGAGTCAATGACATGATCCCTCAGGACTTCTACTCTCATCAGTAGAGTGGGTACTGGGCCTCCTCCAGGTTATGAAAATAAAATGGGAAAAATGTATTTCAGGTGTGTTGCTTAGGCCTGGCATATCGTGCTGGCTGCTGTGTCTGCGATGTTATAGTTATTGTACGGCCATTATTCACCTTTGACCTTTGCGCCGCACTTTACAGTTTACCGAGCTTTTTGTAGATGTCCTCCTGTTTGATCCTGTAGGGCAGGTGCAAGGAAGGTGTCGTTACTCCCATTTGAGAGATGAGGACACTGAGGTCCAGAGCGGTCCTCAACACACGCTAGCAGGTGGCACAGCTGGGACTTGTCTGACTCTGTCCCGGCCATGTGTCCTTACCCCATCTCACTCCACCTCCTTCAGACAGGTGGACACGTATGGCTCCCCTCCCGTCCTGCTGGCAGCGTGCAGCCTGGGGATCTGAGGGCAAGAGGGAAAGAAACTGGTGTTTGTTGAGTGGCTGCTTCTTGCCATGCTCTGTACCAGGCTCTTTCTGTCCACTGCCTCCTTCATCCTCACAACCTCCCCGGGACCTCGGAACTGTTGTTCCCATGTTATAGGTAAGGAAACAGGCTCAGAGAAGTAAGTGACGCTGCTGAGGGGACACTACCAGTCCTGAATGGAGAGGGACCCCAGGGCTGGGGAGCAATTAGCACCGAGGGGATGGCAAAGAAGGGCAGACAGGCCCTCTGACTTTCCAGTCAGGCCCAGGACTGGCCCTTGTGTGTGGTGCCTGTGGATCCTGCTCCAAGGAGGACCTTGGGTCTTTGCCAGGTCCGAGTCCATCCCCCTGACCCGCCTCCCAGCTGGCAGGACCTAGGAGGAGCAGGCTCCAGTCCTGGGCTCTGGCCTTACCTCTGTCCCGTCCTTGAGAGTCAGGGTGTAGGTGGGGAGCTGCGCTGAGCTGCGCACGGAACAGCCAGAACCATGCATTCGAGCCCCTGCCCCTGGGACCAGGGTCTGCGGGGATCGGGAGGCCGGACTGCAGGGTTTTGAAGTAAGGCCGCCCTGGCACGCCAGCTTATCACTCGTGTAGCCTTAGACAAGTGACCTGGCTCCTCTCCAGCTTACTTTCATTACCTATAAAATGGGGATAATGGTGCCATCAAACGCAAGGTTGCTGTGAGTACTGGCTTGTATGTGCTAGGTCAGGGTGCTTAGCACAGAGCCTGGCACCCAGGAAGGGCTCAGCAAAGCAGAGCCACCCTGCCCGGTGTCGTGAGTGAGCTCCAGCCCTGCCCTCTCCCTGACAAGCTGTGTGACCGCAGACAGACGATCCAGGCTCCTCAGCTCTTCCTCACTGAGGTGGGAACTAGCTCAGAGCATCGACGGGGTTGTTCTAAGGATTAGTGAAGTGGTCGAAGAAAGCCTAATTATTGCTTATTTTATTTCTCATAGAGGTACTGATGTGGACCTAGTTATCAGGGCATATCCATGACCATGCTAGGCTGTTCACTTGTATTATTTTATCGAAGCCATGGATGTATGTCCCCATTGTACAGATGAGATTCATAAATACTTACGAAGTGATGAGACTTAGCTGAGATTTAGCCCCAGAGCTATGGAACCTCAAATTTACAGTCTTTTTCTGTCAACTCCCCTGAGTCAGATTCACCATGCGGAGGCCACAGAGTGGCCCAGAGCCACAATTTGCCAACCTCCTTTCCCCAGGAGCTGCTTGATTAAGCTGTCCAGTCTAGTGGGATCTGGCCGGGGCCTGATGGGCATAGTAGGTGAGGTCAGCCCCAGGTCATACTGACCAGGAGCTTCCGCAGAAGGCATATCCTGGAGTCCCCTCCCCACCAGCCTCACTCCTGGGAACTAGTCTAGAAATGGCCCCTCACCTGTGGGCCTTGATACTTGGCACTTTGGCACCTGGAAACCCCTGAAGGGGCAGGAGGCAGGTGAGTGGGTGACAAAAAAATGCAGGAACATGGGCCAGTGCATTCCTGGGCTCAAGGCCAAGCTGGTTTCAGCTTCCCTAAGACATAGGAGTCAGCCAGCAGGCCTCGTGGGGGAGGGGGCCTGGAGCTGGTGTGTAGTGTGTAGGAGGGTACCCAGGCTGTCCAAGCTGGCCTGGGTGGGCTTCTCTGTCAGGAGAAGGAACGCTCAGAGTGCCGGCATCACCTGGCCAGGCAGAACAGCTATTACCACCAGCTGGCTGCGGGACCTTGGACGAGCCACTCCTTTCTCTGAACAGTGAATTCACAGGGGCTCCCACAGAGGAAATCTGTCACTGGCGCATTGAACTCTGCCAAGTCCCACCGTGACACCTCCTTGCAGCCCATTGGCTGGGAGGCGTGACCTCAGCTGCACGAGACAGAGATGCCTCACCCAAAAGACACTCTGCCTCCCACCCAGGTTGCCGGCTTAGGCTGTCCTCATGGGCCTGGGGGAGGCAAGTGGCATTACTTCATCAGGGCAAGGATGCAGCTGGACCTCTCACCCCTAGGCTGGGCCTTCCCTCAGGCTTTCCAGCTCGTGCTCTGACCCCATACTAACCTGCCGTCTAGACTACCTGCCTCACCCCTTCCGATCCTGCAGGACTTTTCTCAAACCTGCTTCCTCCGTGATGCACTCTGGGGCTACCAAAGGGCTTCTCTAAGCTCGAGTTACAGTTGTATTTTATGTGCCTGTCCTATGTACTATGTTTTGTTTTGTTTTCTTTTCTTGTCTTTCCTTTTCTTCTCTTTCCTTTTTTTTTTTTTTAAGATGTATTTACTTATTTGAAAGAGAGAGAGAGCACAAACAGTGGAAGCAGCAGGGAGAAGGAGAAGCAGGCTCCCTGCTGAGCAAGGAGCCTGATGCGGGACTTGATCCCAGGACCCTGGGATCATGACCCGAGCCGAAGGCAGCCGTTTAACTGACTGAGCCACCCAGGCGCCCCTGTGCTATGTTTTCTATTACAATATTAATGCATGTAAAATTAATGCCTGATTTGTATAACAATTTGAGCATCATGGATTCCACAAGGAATTCGTGGTCTCCCTTCCTTGTACCCCAGCGCCAGTCTGCCGGAGAAATGGAGACAGAATCATTCCATCAGCATTAAATTTGTCCATGTCTGTGACTTGGCGATTAATCACGTCGCCCTGTGCCATCGCTTGTACTTCTTCTGATTTGTTTTTCTAGCAGTTGGTGTCTAGCTTCGTTTCTTCTCCCCTGTGCACACTGGAAACCCTCTGGACAAGATCTGTGTCCACCGCGCTTTCTCTTCGGTACTGTGTCTGCAGCAGCGTGCCCATCTTTCCTGTTCCGGGAAAGGCAGGGGGTGTCCAGGGCTTCTCCGGGGTGGCTGGACTGCTTCAGTGCTACCTCCGTTTTCCGAGCCAGCCTGCAGGAAAGAAAAGGAGCACAGAGAGCGCTCAGGCCCCTGTCCTGGCCTCAGCCACCCACATGTATGACCTTGGGCACGTTACTCAACCTTTTGCCTATGAATTGGGCATGGTATTACTAGCACTCGCTGGTGGAAACTGTTAGGACAAGATGCCCACACGCAGCCACACCCACACACAGAGAAAGCAGTTCCTTCTCTCAGGGACGCCTGAGAATGCTTGGGTTCAAATTCCAGCACGTGGCGTGTTAGCTTTTCCTCCCTAGGCAAGTTCCCTCCTCTCCCTGGACCTCGTTTTCCTTCCCTGTGAAATGGGGTTGATAGTGTGACCTCAGGGTGCCAGTGGGACGCTGAGAAGAGCTCAGCCAGGGCTGGGCCTGCGTTACCAGTAATGGTAATGGTCTTATCGTTATTTTCGTTCTTCTGCAGAAGAAGGTGCCTCGTTTATCAGCTCCCCTCCTTCCCCTCACAGGATGGGGCTCCTGAGGCCTGTAACTGCCTGAACTGAGTCTATGGTTTTATCTGAGACAAGGGCTGGTCTTGCCCTGATGTGGAGTCCCACATGCTCCCGGCCAGACGGTGCTGCTGCAGCACGGGGACTGCAGGATCCCAGGGGACCCCGTCCCCACAGTCCGCCCAGCTGCTGGGGATTTCATTTCCTCCCAGGGACTGGTGTGGAAGAGGGTGTTCCAATGAAAACTTCCAGAGGAAGAAGTGGGCCGATTAGATGGTATGCTGTCTTCCCTCTTTGGGACTTTGGGGAAGTGACTGAGGAAGTTTCTGGAACTCAGGGGCCCTGGAAGGAAGTACCCCAGGCAATTGAGCCCTATTGTCTGGCTCTGGGCTGCCAAATTACTTTCATACCCTGGGGCCCCTGGAAGTGCCACCATATTCAAAATGTGGCCCCTGGCTCAGTCCTGGGAGCTGCACTGTTGATGGCGCCTAGCCTGCTTCCATGGAACCCTCTCCTGGGAAGTAAACACAAGCGGGGAAGTCTCCAAGGAGACCAAGGTTTTCCTCACGAGAAAACTGCATGTGGCTGATTTCACTTTGAATCAAAGCCTCCTCCTCAAACTGATGTGATTGGTATCTTTCCCTGTGGAGCTTCCAGAACATTCCATCATTCATTCCTTCGTTCCACAATTATGTATTGTACGCTGGCTATATGCCAGACATCACTAGGTGCTGGGTTGGTGTGAGGAATAAGGCAGCCTTTCCTTACATTCCAGCCGGGGGGACAGTAAACAAATAAATGAGTAAATAAGTAAGATGGTTGCGAAGAGTTAGGGCTTTGAAACAAGTTGTGTAGGATGCAGGGCCGGAAAGGGAAGAGGCCACCGTAGCCACAGCAGTGCGGGAGCGATGGGCTTTCAGAGCAGGAACACGGGAGCAGAAATTTGAGTTAGTTGTGAGAGAATAGACCACATGGATGTGGGGGGAAGTTGACGCCCAGCAGGAGGACGGCGAACACAGTGGCAGGAGTGCGGGAGCACGGGGGAGAGGGGCAGGATACAGACGGGAGCTGGAGGCCCAGATCAAGGGCAGTGTTGCTCAGCCTTTTTTCATTATTGCCCCCTCCCTAAAATTCTTTTATGTTTTACTTAATTTTTTTAATTCGATTTATTTAAAGAAATAAAAACAGTTCACCCATTTCTCTCACCCCCCACCCACCAACTCTGGCAACCACTCATCTGTTCTCCATATCTATGAGCTTGGTTTTTGT
>NC_048219.1:1924736-1933410 GCF_002007445.2 Ailuropoda melanoleuca | reverse complement strand
TATATATATATATATATATAAATTACACACATAAGAGAGATTATACAGTATTTGTCTTTCTCTGTCTAACTTCCTTCACTTAGCATAATATCTTCGCAGTTTATCCATGTTGTCACAAATGGCAAGATTTCTTTTTTTTAATGGACGAATAATATTCTTCTGTGTGTGTGTCTGTGTGTGTGTGTGTATGTCTCTATGCCACATTTTCTTTATCCATTCATCCATCAATGGGTACTTAGGTTGCTTCAATATCTTGGCTGTTATAAATCCTGCTGCAGTGAATGTGGGGGTCCAGAGAAGTTTTCGAGTTTGTGTTTTTGTTTTCTTTGGGTAAATACCCAGGGGTGGAATTACAGGATCATAGGGTAGTTCTATTTTTAATTGTTTGAAGTGCCTCCATACTGCTTTCCATAGTGGCTGTGCAATTTACATTCCCGCCAACACTGCACAAGGATTTCTTTTTCTCTCCAGCCTCGCCAACATCTGTTCCTTGTCTTTTTGATATGAGCCATTCTAACAGGTGTGGGGTGATATCTCACCGTGGTTTTGGTTTGCATTTCCTGATGACTAATGATAACAGAGCATCTTTTCATGTACCTGTTGGCCATCTGTCTTCTTTGGAAAAATGGCTGTTCAGATCTTCTGCCCATCTTTTAATTAGATTTTTTTTTTTCTTTGCTGTTGAGTTGTAGGAGTTCCTTATGTATTTTGGATACTAGCCCCTTATCAGACATATGATTTGTAAATATTTTCTCCCACTCAGTAGGTTGTCTTTTCATTTTGTTGATGGTTTCCTTTGTTGTGCAGAAGCTTTTTAGTTTGATGTAGTCCCTCTTTTTTATTTTTGCTTCTGTTGCTTTTGATTTTGGTGTCAGATTCAAAAAGTCATCAGCAAGAGCGATGTCAAGGAGCTCACCACCTATGTCTTCTAGGAGTTTTATGGTTTGAGGTCTGATGTTCCAGTCTTTAACCCAGTTTGAGTTCATTTTTGTGTACGGCATGAGATAGTGGTCCAGTTTCATTCTTTTGCGCGAGGCTGTCCAATTTTCCCAAAGGCTTACTGAAGACACTGTGCTTTCTCTGGCATAGATTCTTGGCTCCTGTGTCATAAATTAAATGGCAATGTACGTATGAGTTTCTTTCTTTCCGTCCTATTCCATTGATCTCTGTGTCTGTTTTTATGCCAATACTATAACGTCTTAATTACTGTAGCTTTGTGGGGCGCCTGGGTGGCTCAGTCAGTTAAGCGGCTGCCTTCGGCTCAGGTCATGATCCCATGATCCCAGCGGCTGGGATTGAGCCCCACATTGGGCTTCCTGCTCAGTGGGGAGTCTGCTTCTCCCTCTCCCCCTGCTCATGCTCTCTCTCTCAAATAAATAAAATATTTTTAAAAAATTACTATAGCTTTGTAATATAGCTTGAAGTCAGGGAGTGTGATGCCTCCTGCTTTGTTCTTCTTTCTTAAGATTGCTATGCCTAGGGGCACCTGGGTGGCTCAGTTGGTTAAGTGCCTGCCTTCTGCTCAGGTGGTGATCTCAGGGTCCTGGGATCGACACCCTGCCCCCCATGTCGAGCCCTGCATCGGGCTCCATGTTCAGCGGAGAGTCTGCTTGTCCTTCTGCCCCTCCCTCAGCTCATGCTCTGTCTCTCAAATAAATAAGTAAAATATTAAAAAAAAAAAAAAAGATTGCCATGGTTTTCAGGGTCTTCTATGGTTCCACACGAATTTTAGTATTTTTTGTCCTATTTCTTTTTTTTTTTTTAAGATTTTATTTATTTGAGAGTGAGAGCAGGGGGAGGGCAGAGGCAGAGGGCGAAGCAGACTCCCCCCTGAGCAGGGAGCCGACAACGATGTGGGGCTTGATTCCAGGACCCTAAGATCGTGACCTGAGGTGAAGGCAGATGCTTAACCAACTGAGCCACCCAGGTTCCCCTGTTTGTTTTATTTCTATAAAAAATGCCATTGGAATTTCGATAAGTATTGCAGTGAATTTGTACATTGTTTGGGTAGTATGGACATTTTAACAGTATTACATCTTCCAATCCAAGAGCACAGACTATCTTTCCATTTATGTGTCTTCTCTAGTTTCTTTCACTAATATCTTATAGTTTCCAATATACAGGTCTTTCACCTCCTTGGTTAAATTTATTCCTAGGTATTTTATTCTTTCTGATGTAATTTTAAATGGGATTGTTTTCTTCATTTCTTTTTTTTTTTTTTAAAGATTTTATTTATTTATTTGACAGAGATAGAGACAGCCAGCCAGAGAGGGAACACAAGCAGGGGGAGTGGGAGAGGAAGAAGCAGGCTCATAGCGGAGGAGCCTGATGTGGGGCTCGATCCCATAATGCAGGTATCATGCCCTGAGCCGAAGGCAGGCATTTAACCGCTGTGCCACCCAGGCGCCCCCATTTCTCTTTTTGATAGTTCATTATTTGTGTATAGAAATACAACAGATTTTTGTGTATTGATTTTATATCTTGCCACTTTACTGGATTTGTTATATAGTTCTGACAGGTTTTTGTTGGAGTCTTTAGGGTTTTCTGTATATACCATCATGTTCTCTGCAAATAGTGACAGTTTTGCTTCTTCCTTTCCAATCTGGATGTCTTTTATTTCTTTTTCTTAACTAAGTGCTCTGACTATGACTCTTGGTGCTTTGTTGAGTAATACTGGGCATCCTAGTCTTTTCCTGATCTTAGAGGAGAAACTTTCACCATTGAGTATGATGTTAGCTGTGGGCTTGTCATATATGGCCTTTGCTGTGTTAAGATACATTATACCTACTTTGTTGAGAGTGTTTATCATGAATGGATGTTGAATTTTGTCAGATGCTTTTTCTGCATCTATTGAGGTGATCATATGATTTTTAGTCTTCATTTTGTTAATGTGGTCCATTACATTGACTGACTTGTGAACATTGAACCATCCTTGCATCCCTGGAGTAAATCCCACCTGATCATAGTGTATGATCCTTTTAATGGTTTATCGAATTCTGTGTGCTAATATTTTGTTGAGGATTTTTGCATCTATGTTCATCAGGGACATTGGCCTATAATTTTCTTTTCTTGTGGTATCTTTGGTTTCGGTATCAGGGTAATGCTGGCCTTATAAAAGGAGTTTGGAAGAATTCCCTCCTCTTCTGTCTTTTGGAAGAGTGAGAAAGATTGATATTAATTCTTTGTCGAATGTTTGGTAGAACTCACCAGTGAAGCTGTCTGGTCCTAGACTTTTATTTCTCGAGAGGTTTTTGATGACCGATTCAATCTCCTTACTAGTCTGTTCAGATTTTCTATTTCATCATGATTTAGTCTTGGTAGGTGGTATATTTCTGGGAATTTATCCATTTCTTCTATGTTGTCCAAGATGAATATAAGAATAAAAAGATAATACTATATACCTGTTTATGTAATGTATGTACACATGAAAGGGTAAGATGTTTCTGCTCCCTAAGAGCTAATTCTCTCCCCCTTTGGGGGCAAAATTGTCCCTGTTGAGAATGCATGATATAGGGCCTTATAGATAATTTTAAGGAATTTGTATATTCCAGAGCATATTTGTTTCTTTTTTTTAAAGATTTATTTATTTTGGTGGGGGAAGGGCAGAGGGAGAGGGAGTCCCAAGCAGACTCTGTGCTGAGCGTGGAGCCTCATGTGGGGCTTGATCCCACAACACTGAGAACATGACCTGAGTGGAAACCGAGAGTCAGACGCCCAAACAACTGCGCCACCCAGGGGCCCCTCCAGAGCATATCTGAACTCAAAATAGTTCAAGACACTAGCTCTGTAAACTCCACACCCAGGGTTCCGCTTCAGTGTCCAATAGACTTCTTCAGCTAAAAATGTCGAAAACTGAATTGCTTATCCCACTCCCCGTCCCTCGTCTTCCACGTCTCAGTTAGCAGCGACCCCTTGCTCCAGTCCAGGAAACTCGGTGGCATCTATGACTCCTCTTTCTCTCACACTCCAGCTTCTTCTCGCCCCTTCTCTGCCATTACCCCAGCCCCAGCCCACATCATCTCTCACCTTGTCTGGCGCTGTGGCCTCCCACCTGGCCATCTTGCTTCAGCCCTTGTACCCCCAGTGCCTGCCAGTCACAGGTGCCCTATGGGGGAAGATGAAGGAGAGGAGGTGGGAGGATGTGCTGGGGGTTATCCCAGTGGGCTCCATGAACCAGAGAGAGGCAGGGGGAGCCATGGAGGAGCTTGACCTCCCAGAGCTCCTGCCCCAGCCAGTGTCCGTGTGGGAATACAGGGGGTGTGAACACCAGTTCCTGGTGAGGCCGATGCTCCTGTCCCTTCCTGCCCCACCTGCCTCATCTCCTGCCCGTGCCAGTCTCTGTCAGGCACTGACCTCGTCACCCTCTCGATGCCCAGAAATGGCCTCCCTCCTCATCAGAGGCAATACTGGGCTCTGTTCTTCCAGCAAACACTGCCAAGGGCTGCCATGTGCCCTCCAGGTACAGGCGAAGAAACAGGGATGACTGGGACACAAACTAGTGGGTGAAGTGGTCCAAGCACAGCCCCCATGTCCACGCCACATGGAGCTCAGCTTTCAGCCCAGAGTTCAGGCAAAGGTTCTCTGGGCCTCCCCCTGCCATCCTTTCTCAGGCCCTCTGGACTTTGTCCTCAGAGCTCTCGCCCTCAGATGCTTTGTGATCGTCTTACTGCTGTCTGTCTCGCCCACCAGGCTACAGGCCTTACGTGGACAGCCCTGTATCTATGTGGCCTGCTGCATTCTCCCCCCAGCCCAGCAGCCACCAAACCATAGGAACTCAATAAACCTTTGTGGGAAAACACGTAGATGTGAGGTCCAGGGTGTGGAACTCAGAGGAAGGAAGTTTGAACTCATCAGGAGCGGCCTCTCAGCGAAGGAGAGAGGGGGTGTATGCTTGAAGGAGGCATTCAAGTGATAATGCCCGGGTTTCTTGGGGCAAGATGGATGCCTGGAACTCCCTCTAATGAGCACAGCCAGGCCGTTCCTCCTCCCGAGCCTTTCTTTTGGCCTCTTATCTCAGTGGCCTTGGGTGGGGGGGAGGGAGATGCCAGAGCATCTCATGGGCCAGAGCGCACACAGCACACTCCCCCGACCCTGGCCCTGGCATTTCAGGGTCATGGCCAGAGCTTCATGTGGATGATGAGATGCTGCTTCCAGGCTCAGGCAAGCTTTCCCTTCTGAGAGCCTAGCTGCTGGGAGCCATTGTCAGAGAAACCAGGCTCCTGGGCGGGGGGGTGGGGTGGAAACTCCCCCTTTGCTTTCCCTGCAGTTCTGCTTTCTGAATCTGAGAAGCAGGGAGAAGTCCAGCTCTCCCCATTTTTGCCCTCCTCTCTGGGAGCCCTCCTCTCGTGCTCTGGAGGGGCATGGGGGACACACAGGTGTTTCCAGGCCTCAGCAGTACGGCAGCCTGTGGTCCCCAGGTCGGTGTGTGCCCTCCATAGCCCCTCGTCACTCAGGCCCCTGGACCTCTGTCTCTCTCGGGGTTCCTCTGTCTCTGCGTCTCCCTTCAGACTGGCCCAGGCCTTTAGGACTGACCCTGACTTCAGCAAGATGGGGGTGGACACTCTCTGCCCAGAGAAAACCATGATGCTGGTTATGGTAAGAATTGAGGGGAGGGCAGGCAGGCTCTTGGGACAAGGGCTGGGAGAGCCGAAGTGACCTCATGCCCTTTGCACCATGGGCCACACTGAACAGATGTCTGTTCTCCAGACAGCATGCCCTTCTATGCTTCTCGTGTTTCCTCAAACTCTCCAACTCTCTCCAAACCCAGGGCCCTTTCCCCACATGTCTCCCTGGTGAATAACTTTTTACCTTTAAAACAAGCAGCTTGGGGTGCCCGGCTGCCTCAGTCTGTGGCGCAACACCTGATCTCCGTGTTGTGAGTTTGAGCCCCACATTGGACATAGAGCCTACTAAAAAAGTTTTTTTTTTAATTAAAAAATAAATGAAAGAACCAGCTCAGAGCTAGAGCCCCCCTGGCCCCACACTGTGCCACCAAGGGTGTGACTTTTCTCTGGGTTCCACAGCCATTTGCATTAACCAAAGCACTTTCATGTCTCCCGGTCATTTCTTTGCTTGACTGTGTTTGCCATCAGACTATGAGCTCCCAGGAGGCAGAGAGCGAGCGGGTCTTTTTCACGTTTGTAAAACTCCTAGCCCAGCCCAGTGCCTGGCACTTGGTCGGCACTCCATGCTGGGGCCTTCACAAAAGAGCATCTCAGGAGAGACTCCGTGGAAAAGATGGCCCTTGGGAAAGGCCTTGAAGGTTGTAGGGTTTTGACAGTGCCCCATACAGGAAGGGCCAGGGGGAGCTTTTCCTTTATGTCTGCTTATTTGGTGTCTGTGTCCTCACACTAGAAAGGAAGCTCCGTGGGGACAGGGACAATGTCTTTTGCATCCCCGAAGTTTGCATAATACCTAGCACAGAGTAGCATCTGATATCTATTTAGTGGATGAATGGATAAGGTTCTGCCAGAAGTCTTCATGGAGGAGGTGGGGTTTGGGGAGGGGGGTGGTCTTTGAAGGAAGCAAAGGAAGGAGTTTCTGGGTCCAGGAGAAGTGAATTTGAAATGAGGAAAAGTGGCTGGAGCAGGGAGGGAGGAGGTCCCCAGGGAGGGAGCAAGGTGGATGGAATTGAAGGGGTCAGGGACCTTGGTGTGATCTGGAGCAGGGCTCTGAGACAAAGGCTTAGGCATAGGAGCCCCAGCACATAGTAGGTCCTTCGTGACCTGAACAGGCACATAATAGGTCCTTCATGACCTGAACAGCAGGAAGGGGTCGCCTTCACTGGGCACAAGCAGGACCCTGCCCTGCGCTGGTGCACGTACAGGAGTGTGGCTCTCAGAGGGTGGCACCTGGGCCAGGACACCAAGGACAGGGAGAAGGGGATGACCAAAGTCTCCTGGGTGTCCTGGTAGAAGGCTGGAGATGCTGGCTGCTGAGTTAGGAAGAGAAATGGCAACAGCACTCTGAATCCACTGTAAGTCTGATGAACAAGGCTAGCCCCTCAGAGGAGGAAGGGCAAAGTAAACTAGTGCCTGAGGCCTTGGAAGCTTCCATTCAGCTCCGGTCTGTCACAAGAGAGGTCATCTGGGATCTGAGAACCAAGACAGGCCTCTGTCCCGCACACCAGGCGGGGGTGTTTGGGCCACGCACTGGCCAGCAGGGCAAGCAGGCTGTCCTGTTGGGTGGCCGGAGCTGCCAACCAAAGGACATGTCTGCGAACCTGACTGGCAGGGACAGAGAAACATGGTATGCTCTTCCAATTGGCACTCTGCAAAAATTAGGAAGCACCTCAGTTTGCCAGGCTTTGCCCAGGGACCGTCATGAACCCGCTGTGGCTGAGGCCTTGCGGCTGTCCTAGGACATCCCACACACAGACGCACAGAGAGGCTGAAGTCCTAGGTCTTTTTACAGCTGAGCACACCGAGGATCCCGGAAGGACTCCCCCTGGGCCACCCATGGAGCGAATGGGGGCAGGTTGCAAACTGCTATCACTTGTCGTTCCAGAAAACTCCACGGCCAGTGTGAGTGAGGCAGAAAGGAAGGCCCAAGTATACTACCGTGCGTGTATGAACGAAACCAGGATCGAGGAGCTCAAGGCCAAGCCGCTGATGGAGCTGATTGAGAAGGTGGGTTCCTGGAGCCGGCTTTCCTGGCTCTCCTCTGGCTTGAGCCACCTGCCTGCCCCCTCTCAGGAACCACTGGGGCCCAGCTACCTCACACCTGCAGCCTCCTCACCCAGCTGGACCGTAGAACCTGTCGAGGCTGAGTGTGTCTGAGTGTGTGTGTGCACGCACACACGTGTGCTTATTGCACACACACGTCTCTGCAGGTGGGAATCTCTGTCCTTGTGGAGGGCGTATGTGTCAGCATCATTGTGGATGTCTGTCACGTGTGTGTGTCTGTGCATCTGTGTGTGGGATGGAGGCCATATTCCCAGAGAAAATGTGTCTCTACCTTGCTGCTTCCTTTTCCTCTGAGGGTGTGTCTGTGCATGAGGAGGGGGTATGTTCCAGAAGGACCAACAGAGAGTCTTGGATCAGAAGCAGTAACCCCCCGGGGCGCCTGGGTGGCACAGCGGTTGAGCGTCTGCCTTCGGCTCAGGGCGTGATCCCGGCATTATGGGATCGAGCCCCACGTCAGGCTCCTCTGCTATGAGCCTGCTTCTTCCTCTCTCACTCCCCCTGCTTGTGTTCCCTCTCTCGCTGGCTGTCTCTATCAATCTGTCGAATAAATAAATAAAATCTTTAAAAAAAAAAAAAGAAAAAAGAAAAAAAAGCAGCAGTACCCCCCCGTGAGAAGGGCCCCACTTACCCGAGGCCTCCCCATCCTCCCGCAGGGGAGGAGTCGTCCTTGCCCAGCGTCTCCCAGTCAGCCTTGGGTGGACCCTCTGGGGGCTGCCCACAGCTGGCCAGGCTGCTGGGCATCCACAGAGGGTGGCCATGGGTGTTTTCTGGCTGTCCCATGCTCCCTCAATGCCCCGCCTCGTAGCTTGGCTCCGGGAAGGCATCGCAGCAGGGTCGGGAGCTGTGGGCACCAGGGACTGGACAGTCCTCCCCTCTGGCACAGGCCCCACCTGCCAGTGTGTGCCAAGCCAGGGAGACCGAGGAGATGACAGAAATCCCAGCTCTGGGACGCCTGGCTGGCTCAGTCGGTAGAGCATGCGATTCTTTTT
>NC_048219.1:1896641-1924711 GCF_002007445.2 Ailuropoda melanoleuca | reverse complement strand
TTAAGATTTTATTTATTTATTTGACAGAGAGAGAGACAGCCAGCGAGAGAGGGAACACAAGCAGGGGGAGTGGGAGAGGAAGAAGCAGGCTCCCAGCGGAGGAGCCCGACATGGGGCTCAATCCCAGAACACCAGGATCACGCCCTGAGCCAAAGGCAGACGCTTAACAACTGAACCACCCAGGCNGCGAGAGAGGGAACACAAGCAGGGGGAGTGGGAGAGGAAGAAGCAGGCTCCCAGCGGAGGAGCCCGACATGGTGCTCAATCCCAGAACACCAGGATCACGCCCTGAGCCAAAGGCAGACGCTTAACAACTGAACCACCCAGGTGCCCCAGAGCATGTGAGACTTGATCTTGGGGTCATGAGTTTGAGCCCCATGTTGGGCGTGGGCCTACTTGAAAAAAAAGAAATTCCCAGCTCTGAGAGAAACTAGAGACCACTGCTTTGTCAACCTTTTATTTTTTTTTAATTTTTAAAAATCTTTTGTTTATTTATTTGACAGAGAGAGAGTACAAGCAGGGGGGAGGAGCAGAGGGAAAGGGAGATGCAGACTCCCCACTGAGCAGGGAGCCCGATGTGGTACTCGATGCCAGGACCCCGAGATCATGACCTGAGCCGAAGGCAGACTGAGCTTCACCAACTGAGCCACCCAGGCACCTTTTCATCAACCTTTTGAAAAAAATACGGAGCCTTTTTCTCCCATAAGCACAATGGAATTTATGCTTTAATAGAATCAGTATCACGTGATTCGGTATTGGAAAAGTGACAGGGGCACGGGAAAGGCTCCTTCCCATCCCCATCCCCAAGCGCAGCTGCCGCGTGGATTCATGGCTTACTTGTTCAGGATGGGTTTTGCTCCAGGTGGCGTCCCTGTGTGCTGGCCAGAAACTCTGATGAAGACCATCCCTTTCATTTGCTCTTGAGAGGTCAGATGACCGCTCCAGGGTCACAGAGCCGTTTGTGGCAGGAGCAGAATTCACGCCTGGGTCTCCCTGCCACCTCATCACCTCCTGGTTCCCTCTCCCTCCCCACAGCTAGGGGGCTGGAACATCACAGGTCCCTGGGACAAAGAGAACTTCCAGGAAACTCTGCAGGTGGTCACCGCTCACTACCGCACCTCCCCCTTCTTCTCCGTCTACGTCAGTGCTGACTCCAAGAATTCCAACAGCAACGTGATCCAGGTGAGCCGGCCTGGAACCCAGGAAGAGGAATGTGCATGTTTTGAGTTTCGCCTCATGACCTGTTTCGAGTTTTGCAGGTGCCAGAATAGGGGCAGACTTGCCCTGGGTGACAGGCTCCTGGTTTCTGAGCCTGGGTTATTTCTGGAGGCTCTGAACCGTGAGATTTTTATAGGCGAGAAGTCACGAAAGAGCAGGCTGCCATTTTCAGGTGGGGGATGGGGGGGTCACCGCGGCACAGATGAATCTCTGAGATTCTGATTGGTCACTGTGGGCCCCAAGAGTGATGTCAACTCCTGGAGACAGCTAAAGCCACCTCCTGATCCCCCATCCTCAGCCCCCGGCCTTTGTGGCCCTGCTTGGAATGGCTCTTGAGTCCACCTGTTCCTGCCAGAGCCTGCCCTAGACTTCGTGTCGGCATACCCAGGGTGCCCACCCTGACTGCCCACCCTCAGACGCAGAAGCAAGGAGCCCGGGCTGGGCTGAGGTTCCCACCCAGCTCTGTCTCTCCCTCATTGTGTGACCTCGGGCAAGTGCCTCAACCTGTCTGAGCTGCAATTTCCTTATCGATCAAACAAACTGTAGTAACACCTGCTCTAGGTACGTCCAGGTGTAGCCACAAGGCTCTGCTAGTCAGGAATTGACCCTCCCCTACCTGCCAGACCCTCAGCACATCCTCTCCTGGCAATCTCTCCTTGAGTCCTCACTCCAGCTCTGAGGGTGAGATTCTGTCTCCCCTATTTTCCAGAGGAAGAAGTGGAGGGTTGGAAAGGCTCGGTAACTTGACGAAGGCTCTGCAGGGTGGGAGTGGCTCTTAACCACTGCGCCACCTTGGGAAGTATTTCGTGAAGTGGAAGCACTGTGCCAAGCCTGGGAGGGGCTTCGAGAGGAGGGTGGCTCTGGCCTTTCAGAAGGGCCCAGAATCCCTGTGTTTGGGCAGGTATGCAGCCAAACGTCCCCGCCCTGGGTGGATGCACCGCAGAGGTGGCCTCCGCTACCAGCTCCTGCCCCTGCTGGGGCCCGGGCTGGTCCTGGGTTGCCGCGTGCCAGCTTCCTCACAGTGGACAGTGGACACGTGTGACAGGAGCTCCCCTCTCACTCCTGCCTTCCTCTCCAGGTGGACCAGTCCGGCTTGGGCTTACCCTCAAGGGACTATTACCTGAACAAAACTGAAAATGAGAAGGTGAGTGTGCTTCCGAGGGAGTGGCTCCCAGCCACGCCCCACAGCGTTTTACCCCCTTGGTGTCCCCTCGGTGTCCACACCTGTGTGGGTCTTTGAAGCTGGAGTTGCACAGAGGGGTCACTTCCTGATGGGTGCTGGCAGTCCCTGGCAGGGGAGGGACTCCCCCCCCCAGGCTAGGTGTTTCACATTCAGGCATCGTTGGCACAAGAGGCAGGGACAGGTGTCCTTCGTCCCCACTGCGGAACAAGACAGCAGTAATGGCCGCTGTCATTTATGGGTGCTAGGCCTCTTGTATACTCCCCTCTGGCCCTCCCAGTAACCCTGCAAGTACAGAACATCTCTGAACTTCCTTCACCACATTGGCCACGTGGGTATTATTTTTACCTTGCCTTTTACAGAGGAGAGAGCAAGGCTCAGAGACACTAAGTGACCCACTCAAGGTCCCACAGTGGTGAGGCTGAGAGTCACATTCAGACCCGCTAACCCCGAAACCCATGCCTCTTGTGACGTCCTGGGGAAACCTCGCCTGAGATTCATCGTCTCTCCCCGCATTATCTGCCCCCTTGTACTGAGCAGGCACCTGCTGAGTGCCCGATGCTGGGGGGCTTGTGGTGACTAAGAGGGGCACGGTCCCCGCCCCACGGGGCTTGGAGTCTAGCAGGGAAGGCGGACGTTGATTAACTAACCACCCAGTTAGAGGCGTAGTGACAAATTGTGATAGCTCGAGGGTGAGCTGAGAAAGTTGAACACGGGAACCTAATTCAGATCTGTGGACACAGGAGAGAAGTGCAGCTCAGAAAAAATGTGTTGTAAGAACTGAAGGATGGTCTGTTGGTAACTTTCACGTGCTGAGCATCCGAGAGGGGGTGAGGACCGGCACTGCAGGGACCCGTGGCCCAGGGACCTGTGGGCTTTGTCCTGAGTGCTGTGGGCAGCCAGCGAAGCGGTTCAGAGCCAGAACCATCTCTGCAGTGGGTGGGCAGTGGTTTCCCTCGCTGGGCTGGCCCCGCCCCACCCGCCACCCTTGTCCCCTGGGCCGTGGGTGGCAGCAGTGACATAACGTGGGTGCCGGGCCCACAGGTGCTGACGGGATACCTGAACTACATGGTCCAGCTGGGCAAGCTGCTGGGTGGAGGAGACGAGGACGCCATCCGGCCCCAGATGCAGCAGATCCTGGACTTCGAGACGGCGCTGGCCAACATCACCATCCCCCAGGAGAAGCGCCGGGACGAGGAGCTCATCTACCACAAAGTGACCGCTGCCGAACTGCAGGTAACGGGGAGCCAGGGACAGGCCCAGGGCTTCAGAACATAGGGTGCTGGGCTGGGGTTTTTGTACCCACTTCATCAGATCCTCAGAACAACCCCGTGAAGCAGGGATGGTTGTTACCCCAGTTCGCAGATGGGAAAACTGAGGCTCAGAGAGATTCAGTTACCTGCTGGAGGTCACACAGCTTTTCTGTAACAGCATTTACCTGGGGAGGCTCTAGGGTCATGATAATAATTGCTCACACTGATTGGGCATTTCCGGTCTCGAGCCCCAGTCACATCGAATCTGGTGTACAGCCAACGATAGACGTGAGGGGTGGTGGGTTCTGTGGTCGCCTCTCCCTTTTCCAAGCCAGGAGGTTGAGTGACATGTTCAAGGCCCTGAGGCCTCCAAAGTATCAGGGGAGCTGGACGTTGGGCTCAGACCTGGCTCATGGGATCTCTGCTCTTGACCATGACCCCTGGCAACCTCCTAGAGGTGTAATGGGGTTACTTCCTCCCTGTCACTGAGTGTAACCCAACTGTGAAGCCCACGGCCCCTCTGCCAAAGGCTGCCCCCTGGTGGCTCCTTGGGACTTGCAGGTGGTGAGTTGAGGTGATTGCCTGCTGGCTCCATCTTTCCAGTTCATGGTGTGTTGGTGTCTGGTCTTATCCAGGTCCCCAGAGTCACAGAGGAATCAGCAGAGTGGCCTTGGCCAGTCTTCCTGTTTCCTGCCATTGCCTAGGAATGCTTGCGGAGGCCTGCTTCCCCGCTGGGGAGGATGGCTAGGCCACTTGTGTCCCACTCGTGCTGGGGTTCCACCAGTGCATCTCCTCCCTCCTGCTCTACATTGACTAGCCAGGTCCTGCCCATCCATATGTGTTGGCTCATTTCCTCTCCTTTCAGGAAGAACACCTAGGTCCCTCCCTCTGACAGGTATATATGGGGCCAACCTTGGGGCCTCTCTCTGGAGGTACTTCCAGGCTAGGGAGGTACACCAACGAGGAGACAATCCCAGACCCATTGCTGAGTGCTTTGGGAAAAGGAGGAGGGCCCTAGTACAGGGAGAGGGCCAAGTCAGGGAACGGGGCTCTGAGGAGTGGGTGAACAGTCTTCAGGCTGGCCGGCTGTCCCAGATAGAGCTGCAGCCCAGGCAAAGCCGGGGCTGAGGATGAGAGGGCTGCTCCTGGGTGCCAGCTGCCAGTTAGGTCCCCAGAGAAGTTGGCATTGGGGTGAGCGGGGCCGTGTGGTTGTTACGGAGATCAGCAGACTGTTGGCTACCATCTGGCCCTGTTTTTCCGCTCTGGGGCCCAGAGGTTGGAGGAGATGCTGTTTGTGCAGTGCAGTTTGGTTTGCTCCAGCTGCCAGCTTCTCAACCCACGGAAGGCCCCAGTAGCCTCCCAGCCCTCACAGCGGCCGTGATGCCGGCTGACTACCCTGAGCGTGGCAGAGAAGACAGGGCAGCCCTGAGCACATCCGCCCCAGCCTGGCTTCCAGCTTCTACCCCTGGGCACCCTGTCAGATTGCTTTTCTCTTTTCTTCCTCCCTCCCTGCTGCAGAGCAGCCAGGGTGGGGAGGACGTTAGCAGAGGGACGAGCCCTGGGCTTGGGGTCAGAAGACTGCTCTGGCCCAGCCCACGATGTGCCGGGTGACCCTGGGCAAGTCACACAACCCCCCTCTTCGCACCTTGATTTCCTTCCTTGTAAAATGGGGCTTTGCTGGCTCCTTCGCACCTGCTGTGCTCCAGAATGCAGAGACAAATGGGTAGCCCCTGTCCCCATAAGGGCAGTGGCTCTTTACTCTGGCCGCAGAGTTCTTTGAGAACAAGTTGAAAACTATGGAGTGTCTCCCAGAGGAGCTGGGCATATGTAGATATAAAAAAAACGATATCTAACATTTCAAGATTAAGTCCTGGATCCCTGAAGCCTAGTATCCTCAAAAAGTATCTTTACCTGGGATTTCATTTTGTAAACGGACACACACAATTCAAATGTATTAGAGGAATACTGTTAGTATAATTCCTTTGTTGTGTGTGATGCCAGCCCACGTCTCCAGCACTCAGCCTATTTGATTCCTTCCAGCCTTGGACGGAGACTATCTTGCTGTTCTCTGGTCTCTGGAAATTTGGTTCTCTTCCTATACCCCAGGCAACTCTGGGAAAGGTGCCCCAGCCTTCACAGTATGGCTCTAGGCTAGCCCCACCAGAATACAGAGTGGTTCGAGGCTGGCCTCCAGCAGAGTCTGAATTCAGAGCCATGAATCAAACATCCTTCTGCTGCATCTCTGGGGGGCCTGAGGTCCTTCTCATTCCTCTCTAGGACCTTCCACACCAAAAATTGTTTGGGAATGAGCCCTATTCTCTGCTCTGAATTCTCCAGCTGAGATAAAGTCTGATAGCATCTTTCTTTTCTCTTATTTGCAAACCTACTTGAGCTGGTTGATTGGTGACCAGCAGGGCCCTTTGGCTGCAGGTCTGGAAAATAGAGCTGACTGGTGTGCCCCGAAGGATTTGAGTCAGAAGTGGAATGTCCTGGTCCGTTAAAACAGCCGTCTCCATGGAGACAGATCGAGGCACACATGTCTAAGTTAGGCATTCACTAAAGCAAGATTGAAAATGTGAAAATTTTGGTATTCAACACACACCTTATCTGGGGTTGTGGGAATTTACCTGCACAGAACACCTGCTCTCCCTAAAGAAACAGGCTTGTGTTAAGTACACAGGGATTTATCACCACCTGATGGCTGTGCCCTGATTAGAGTGTTCCAGTAGCCTACAGTTTGTGAAGCTCTCGTTAATTGTATAAACAGTGACATTTTGTAAACTTGGTGAATTTCCCAGGCGTCTTTGCCAGCAGGTCATGGAGGCGGGTGTCTCTCAGGGCCGAGCCCTATTTGACCATCTCATCTGGACACTCCTAGGTTCGCAGCCACAGAAACGTTATGGAGAAGCCCCAGAGGTTGACCTCCCTGGGGGGCTCCTGCCAGGAAGAAAGAGCAAATGGACAGGCGAGGGAGAGAGGCCGCTCGGGTTTGATGAGCAGACCATCCCCACGAGGTCCAGAGCAGCCGACCGTGGGGGGTGGGGGCCAGAGAATTATTGTCTCCGTTTCAGAGAAAGGCTCCAGAATGACTCGAGCTCCCAGAACTGGTTCACGGTGCGGACTCTGAGCCATGTCTTCTTGCTCCAAGCCTCGCTCGGGTCATCTTGCTGTCGGGCCGGCCGGGATGCGCCAGAGCCCACTGGGCTCAGCTCTGCCCAACCGCGTGGGTAGTTTGCAGTGGGTCATGGTGCAAATATGAACCCCCCTTTGCCATCCATAAAGTGGGAGCTGCCCTCCTCTGTCCTCTGAGGTCCTTGCTCCCCTGCAGCTGAGCTGCCCTTTGAAACTGGAGAGATGAGTGAGCCCGGATATCAGACACGCACAGTCACTGGTTAGCTATGGGACCCCAGGAAGATTGCCTTAGTTCATCCGCAGAGTCCGCGTCTGTTAGGTGGAGGGTTTTATGACTGCTCTCTCACTGAGGGCATCATAGGGATTGACCAGCAGGTTATAGAGTCATCTGATGTTATGGTTTTTATATTTTATATTATATTATTTTATTATTTTATATTTTATATTATTGATTGATCTTACCATCCAAAGGCCATGTGTAACGCGTCTCTCACTTTCTTTGTCTTCCGTTTTGCCCTTTTTCAAGGGAACAGAGAACAGAATTCGAAATCGTTCAAGCCCAGACCCACTCTTGGGAGGCCTTGAGAATGATGACAGTAGCTAATACCGATTGAGGAGTGGTTGTTACATACCAGATACCATTCCAAGGGACTGGCGCATAGAAGCACCTTTGCTGTATCACACAGTCTGTGTAGTCCTGGGAACACTGCATTCTAGAGAACCACAGGACGGAAATTAACTAAAAATAACAAGACATATGGGAAAAGCAGGACTTAGAGCGTTCCAGTTGCCTGCAGTTTATGAAGCTCTCGTTACTTGTATAAACGATTACAATTAGATTCAAAAGTTGGGCAACTTTAAGGACATGACGCTCAGCGAAATAAGCCATTCACAAAAAGACAAACGCTGTATGGTTCCATTTATATGAAGTAGCTAGAGCAGTCAGATTCACAGAGACAACAAGGAGAATAATGTTTCCTGGGGGCTCAGGGGAGGGAGCTGGAGGGATTATTGTTTAATAGGTGTAAGTTTCCGTTTTGCAAGATGGAATCTGGAGACAGATGGTGGTGATGGTTGCACAAGAGCGGGAACGTACTTGAGGCCACTGGACTGGGCACTTAAAAATGGTTAAGAGGGCACGTTGTCTGTGTGTGTGCCTTACCCCCAATTAAACCCAAAAGTTGTGCAAGTTTGTAATCAAAGCAATAATTGGAACCTGGAGAGAGAGCTCAGCGTGAGTGGAGGCTGCCCGGTGGGAAGTGGAAAGGCTGCTGTGGACACCGAGACTCTGCAGACGATGAGCCCTGGGCATTGGGGCCGCCATCAGCTGGGCCGAGAGCAAGCTAAGCTGTTCGAAGCTGCGAGTTACTCCAAGCCGGCCAGTGCCTCTTTGGGGGGCGAGCTCCGTGGCAGGCACTCATTTTAAATTATCTTAAAGTCGAGCTGACTAGGGGCGTCTGGGTAGCTCAGTCAGTTAAACATCCAACTTTCGATTTCAGCTCAGGTCAGGATCTCAGAGTCCCGCATCGGGCTTCACACTCAGTGCTGGGTCTGCTTAGGATTCTCTCTCTGCCTCTCTCTCTCTGCCCCTCCCCCCCAATTAATAAATAAATGAAATCTTTTTTTTTTTAAAGATTTTATTTATTTATTTNAGAGATAGAGACAGCCAGCGAGAGAGGGAACACAAGCAGGGGGAGTGGGAGAGGAAGAAGCAGGCTCATAGCGGAAGAGCCTGACGTGGGGCTCAATCCCATAACTCCGGGATCACGCCCTGAGCCAAAGGCAGACGCCCAACCGCTGTGCCACCCAGGCGCCCCTGAAATCTTATTTTTTAAAATGGAGCTGACCAGGAAAGGCTTTTCCTTTCTTTTTCTTTTTTTTTTTTTTTTTAAAGTTTTTTTTTTTTTTTTTTAACNTCCCAGTAGAGGAGCCTAATGTGGGGCTGGATCCCAGGACTCCAGGATCACGCCCTGAGCTGAAGGCAGACACTTAACGACTGAGCCACCTAGGTGCCCCAAGGCTTTTCCTTTCTTGCTGAAGGTTGTCCTTCTGAGCTTGCTTATTCAGATCCTACGCCTGAGAAAAATCCCCTGGAGACCAAAGTGTTGACACCTTACACAGCTGTCAGTGTGGAATTTACCAGTCCTGTAGACCAAATCGCATAGAAGCGAATTGGTATTACAGAAGCACATGCTGAGTAGAACAGACAGTATTAACCCTTTTAATCATGCCAAGCCTACGAGGCGAGTTCTATTACGATGAGGAGACCGCTTTTCAGATAAGACCCTGAGGCACAGAGAGGTTCATCCACTTACTCAAGGTTACACAGCTAGTAAGTAAGAGCACTGGAATATGAACCCAGGCAGTTTGGCTCCGATGCTCCGCGGTTTTCCATTATAGGCCTGTCTGGACTCAGTCTCTTCATCCATAAAGTGGAGATAATGGTACCAACCACCCAGGCCTGTCCTGAGGTCCAACTGAGAGAAGACATGGGAGTTGTTTGCAGTGGGGCCTGGCACGGGAGGGGCTGACGAACGGCAGCTGCTGCTGCTGTCCCCGTGTCCCCTGTGTTCCAGCCCAGCTCCGTTTCAAGGTGAAGTTGGTGTTTGGCTCCTTAGGTTCTGTCTGCAGCATCCCTGATGGAAGCCAGGAGCCTCAGTCCTCAGTGTGGTCTCTGCCCAGGGCTCCGTCGGCACCCAGCTCTTCGGAGGCACGATGAGAAGAGCGCCCGGAGCCCTGGGCACAGAGGAGCAGCAGCCCAGCTGGAATGACCCTGTCTCTTCCCTTCCAGGCCTTGGCGCCCGCCATCAACTGGCTGCCCTTTCTCAATACCATCTTCTACCCCGTGGAGATCAACGAGTCCGAGCCCATTGTGGTCTACGACAAGGAGTACCTGGGGCAGGTCTCCACCCTCATCAACATCACGGACAAGTGGTAAGGGACGGCCAGAGGCCTGGCACCCACCCCTCGTAGCCAGCCCGTGGGGTCCCCACTGCCCTGCTCTTCTTAGGCCAGATGGGCGGGGGCAGGAGGGACAGACTGACTCAGGAGAGTGGGCCCTGGGGAGAGGCAGCCGGTTCAGATCCCAGCCCTTCCACCCACCAGCTCTGTAACCTTGGGGAAGTTTCTCGCCCTTTCTTGGGTCCGGGCTCCCGTCATAAACTGGGGATGGAAATAGCACCTACCCTGTGCGGATGTGAGAACCGAATGAGGGAATGACACGGAATGGGGCTCCATGTTCGTTGATATTTGTAGGTAGTATTTATGATTTTTAAAATAATTTTAAATATTTGTTGTGGGGGTTTTCGAAAAGTACAGAAAAAATAGAAAAAAAATTATTATTTCCCGGACACTACTGTTGATTCTGTGGGGTGTGTATGTGTGTGTTTGTAAAGAAGAGAAAGTGGGGGGGGGGAGGCAGGGAGATGAATTTTCTAATACATGGTTCCTTTTTTCCCCATCCTTGTGACCACACGGGTAATCTGCTTTTCCCTTGACCTTCATCAAAACCATTTCCCCCATGTTATCCCGCACTCCCTGTGGACCTCATTCTGCGTGGCTGTGCACCCTTCCATCAAGTATTAAGTATGATTACTGACTCGCTCCTTCCCCTACTGCCACACATTTTGGTTGGTTCCAGTTCGAGGCTAGGTGTTCACTGTAAGGTGACTTCTTTGCAAAGGTGACAATAGCCACAGATGATTCTCTGTGCCCTGACTTCTTTGCAAAGGCGACAGTAGCCACAGATGATTATCTGTGTGCTGAGGGAAGGGGCAGTGAACTCTCTTTCATGGAGACCTTGGCGTGGTGGCCAGAGCTCCCTTTTCTGCCCCTCCTATTCTGAGGCCCCCTCTCCCATCTCTGGCCTTTTGGCTGGGACATCTCCTCCCTGCTCCAGCCCAGTAGCACACACCATCCAGGGGGAGTCTCCATGCCGCTGCTCCACAGCTCCCAGACAAAAGGCAGCTATGTGACAAGCACAAGTCACTGCACTAGGCATCAAGGGGTGTTCGAAGAGGACCCAGGCTCTGCCTTGAAGAGCTGACATTCCGTGTGCTTAGTAAGCAGTAACCTGCCAAACTGGGGTAGGTGATGGGGGGAAAAGAGCCTGCCATCCAAAGGCCAGGTTTTAGCGCCCCCTAAAGGTCAGTGGGGAGAAGTGCTGTGATGCTCCCAGCTCCGGGCCCTTTTTTTTTTTTTTTTTAAAGATTTTATTTATTTATTTGACAGAGAGAGAGACAGGCAGTGAGAGAGGGAACACAAGCAGGGAGAGTGGGAGAGGAAGAAGCAGGCTCCCATCGGAGAAGCCTGATGCGGGGCTCAATCCCAGGACTCTGGGATCACGCCCTGAGCCGAAGGCAGGCACTTAAGGACTGAGCCGCCCAGGCGCCCCGTAGCTCCGGGCCCTTCTGAGTGGTCTGATCTTCTCTTGCCCCAGCCTGCTAAACAACTACATGATCTGGAACCTGGTGCGGAAGACAAGCTCCTTCCTTGATCAGCGCTTTCAGGATGCCGACGAGAAGTTCATGGAAGTCATGTACGGGACCAAGAAGGTGAGCCTGTTACTGTGCATTCCCATTCACCTGCTGAGCACCTACGTGTGCCAGGCCCTGGGTTGGAGGCTCTTGAGACCTCCGTGTCCTCCAGAGCCTTGGAACTTGTGAGGGAGGTAGAGGGTAGGCAGAGAATGGAGAAGTCCTCTGAAGGCATCTACTCGGATGTCCCTGAGCACACAGGACTGGATCTAAGCTATTTGGGGGTGGACAGAAGCTTCCAGAAGGAGATGATTACACTGGGTCTTAATGGATAAAGAGGAGTCTTAGAGGGGCACCTGGCTGGCTCAGTCGGAAGAGCATGCGATCTCAAGGTCGTGAGTTTGAGCCCCAAGTTGTGTGTAGAGATTACTTAAATTTAAAAAAAACAAACAAACAACTTAAAAAAAGAGGAATCTTGGAGATTTAGCTTCTTTACAGCAAAAAGTGGCTTCTGTTCTCTCTGTTCCAACCCCTTCTCAATGATGTTGATAATGAACACTTTCCTGTAACTCATGTGGTCTTCATATCCCCGTGAGGTGGCTGTGATCATCATCCCCATTTTATACAGGGGACCCCCAGTAATATTGCCCCTTCCCCATAAACACAGAACACTTGGTGTGGCCCCTGGTCCATGGTAAGATGGCGCAAGTGTTCACTGCTGTTACCCTCCTAGGCCCCAGACCTGGTGGTCTGCACCCTCCTTCAGATGCCCCCATGATGACCCTGGCAGTCCATTCTTCCGGAGGTCCCAGGGCTCCAGGACCCTCCCTCCCTCCCTCAGGACCCCACCCCATATCAGAAACTCCCTGGCCACTTCCACTCTTTCTCCAAGGAGATGGCTGTCCCCCTCTCATTCCTGCAGCCAACAAACAGGACAGGGGTCCTGTGTGTGAACACGGAGACAAGAGAGGTGGAGTCTGTGCCCCAAGGGCCCATGTCCACTGCAAGAGGTCCTCATATGTGCTGATGGGACACACCAAGTCAGGGCCCCAGGGAGGTGCCCCAGCTACAGAGCAGTAGAGGCCGGGGAGCCAAGCCCACCCAGCATACCCTACCTCACCCAGGATGGCAGCTAGCCAGACCCCGGGGGACAGGCAGAGCTGGCTTTAGCTTGACCCTGCCCCCGTGGCCCTTCGCAGAGTCCAGTGGAGTGGCCAGAGCCAGATAAGGTCTGGCATAGAATGACAGGATGTGGGTTCCCGCCTCCGGTCCCAGAGTTCATCCTGGCAAGAGTTCTCCTTTTCTGTCCCATCCCCATGTACACCCACCTGTGGCAGGAAGGGGACTGAGGGAGAGGGTGGCTGGGAATAAGAGAGGCTTCTGAGGGCACCACGGGGCCTCAGCCATGACAGTCGCCTGGCCCTGTGGAGAAGGACCAGGGGAAGACCGGCTTTCCTGCTCCACCTGCACCTCCCTTGGGCCGACCTGGGTGAGCCCTGGGTTACAGATGTGACAAGGCACGGACTCTGTCCCCTGGAGCATGTGGCCTCCCAAGGGGACTTTATACAGGAGGCGTCTGACCAGGACCCAGGATGATAGTTACAGAGACACCTGTGTGTGGAGCGTGCACCTGCATCATTGTTTTCCCATCAGGGTGCAGAGGAGCAAACAAGCTGCTGGCAGTGAGGGCTGCCCAGGTCACCCAGCAAGGAGGCAACCAAGCTCATATTCAAACCCAGCTCTGGCTGACCGTGGCTTTTTGACACTTTCAGCCACTCACTAATGATGATGATGATGATGGTGATGATGATGATGATGGTGATAAAAGATATTATTACTAGATGTTTGCCTTTTATAACCATTATGTCACCAAGTTCCTATAACAGCTCTGTGTTAGGAGCTATTATCATCATCCCATTTTATAGATGAAGAAACTGAGGCTCTGTGAAGGGAAGGGACTTGTTCAAAGTCACACAGCTCGTCAGTGGGGAGTGTGTTCTCAATCCCAGCACTTGTGTGTCCACAGCGCACACGTGAGCCCTACCCCCACTCAGCCTCTGCTCTGCAGGAGCCAGAAGTTAAAATTGAGCTTCCTGATGGTTGCAGGGGGGCCGGGGCAGGGAGGGGGCATGGGGAGCTGTTTAATGGGTATGAAGGTTCACATTTGTAAGATGAAAGGTTCTGGAGATTGGTTGCACTGCAGTGTGAACATGCCTAACACCACTGACCCATACACTTCAAACAGTTAGAATGGTAACCTGCTGCATATTTTCCTATGGTACGTGGATAGATGGATAGACAGATAGACAGATAGATGGATTCCTATGATAGATAGATTCCTATGATAGATGGATTCCTATGATAGATGGATTCCTATGATAGATTTCTATGATAGATTCTTATGATAGATAGATAGATAGATAGATAGATAGATAGATAGATAGATTCCTATGGTAGATGGATTCCTATGATAGATTCCTATGATAGATAGATAGATAGATAGATAGATAGATAGATAGATAGATAGATAGAGTGAGCTTCTCTAGGGCAGGCTCAGAGGGCAGGGTGCTGCTCTAACCAGTGGGAGGCTAAGAGCTGGCAGGGAGGCTTGGCAGAAGCAAGGGCAATTGGGAGGCCCTAGAGGTGGGAGGCTATGGGCTAGGGTCCCTGTGTGCCCCATGCATGGTATAAGGAAACAGCACGAGGGGCGCCTGGGTAGCGTAGTCGTTAAGCGTCTGCCTTCGGCTCAGGGGGTGATCCCGGCGTTCTGGGATCGAGCCCCACATCAGGCTCCTCCGCTGGGAGCCTGCTTCTTCCTCTCCCACTCCCCCTACTTGTGTTCCCTCTCTCGCTGGCTGTCTCTCTGTCAAATAAATAAATAAAATCTTAAAAAAAAAAAAAAAGGAAACAGCACGGAACTTTGGGTCAGAAGATCTGTGTTTGCAATACTTCTAACCACACAGCCTTGGGCAAATCACTTCATTGGAGCAGAGGGCTCTGTCTTCCCAAATGTGAAAAGGAGTAACTAATCCCTGGCCTGCTGCTCAGGGTTTGTCTGGGATTACACAAAGGGATCCCCAAAATTTGTCCCAAAGGCTAATGCCCTCCATGCCACGTTCTTTACCTGCAGACAGGAGCACAGGGGGTACCCGCTTCATGGGGTTATTATGAAGATTAGATGGGTTAGGGCCTGCATCCAGTGAACACCCAGCAAGCATGAACTGCTGTTACTGCCACCATTGCCATTATTATGCACCAGGTGCTCCTGGGTGTTTCGATTGAGCCCCTCGAGGGCGAGGCCCAGGGCCAATTTGTCTCAAGGTTCAAAGCACCTAGCATAGTCCGGGTACAGAGGAACTCTCCAGAAGGCGCTGGGCATATGAATGAGTGAATGAATGAATGAATGAACGAACAAATGAACGAACGAATGTGTGGGCTTATGCAAAAGGTCTCCTGAGATGGCAGTAAGACTCAGTTCCTGACTCAGCCATCAGGGCCTGGGGCCTCCATGGAGCCTGTGCGTTGGAGGTCACCCGGTCCTGACCTCGTTCATGGGCAGCCTGAGCCAGATATGGGCGGGTTGTGGGGAGGGGAGGGTGTCTAAACGGATACCTGGGTGGGAAAGCTTAAAAGAACTTGGGCCACTAAACTCAGGGAAGGCTGAGATGCCCCTTACTTCCTTCCCTTCTTCTTTCATGGAAGAAATTTCTTCAGCTAAGGTGTAATTTACATGCCGTAAAACGTGCAGTATATGCTAAGTACACAGTTCAGGGGACAAAGGAAACCGCCCACAAAACCAGAGCCCCACTCAGGATAGAGACACCCCTGTCGCCCGTTCATCCAGCGTCCTAGCAGCAGAAGGTTTGCTGAAGCCCCTTTCCCGACGGTCCCCAGGGTGGGTGTGGCAGGGCGTGGGCGGGTCGCACATCACACGCACTTGTGCCTCTGGCTTCTCAGCTAATGGCTGTGAAATTCAACCATGTTGTGTCTATCAGTAGTTCACGCCTTCCCGTTGCCAAGTAACGCGCTGTTGTGTAAAAATACCACATTTTGTTTATCCAGCCGCCTGTTGATGGGCATTTGGTTGTTTTCAGTTGGAAAACTGTTGCGAAGAGGCTGCCCTGAGCCTCGTGGTTTTTACCACCTGTTCTTCAGGGCCAGGAGGCCCCACGAGGGATTTAGGGATTTCTGGGAGCAGGGCCAGCCCTGGTGGTCACGGAGGGCTGCCAGGGCAGGGGGGCCAGTGGGGCCAGAACCCGCGTGGGTGCACTTCCCAGAGCCCAGCTCCATGAGGCTGCAGCCCGCGGGGCACCTGCTTCCAGTCCGCAGAGGTGTCCGGCGGGCTTGTGAGCAAGACCGCAGGCGACCACGCCATCCACGCCCTGTCTCATAGCCGTGCCAGCCCTTCCTCTAGGAGGCTTTCCATGGGGTTGGGTCCTGGCCTTCTGGGAAGGTTTTGCTGTTGCTCGAGGGCACACAAGGTAACTTCTCAAGTCTTTGCCGCCAAGATTCTCTGCCTCCCCCAGGGGGTAGGGCAAGGTAGGGGTGGGGGCATGGGGTGTGCGGTCAGGCATGTCAGAGCCCCGTTGCTGTCACACACCCCGTTCGCCAGCAGAGCCTGGACCAGCGACTTCCCCTTGTTCAGTGTCTGTCTCTGTCCTCGTCTGGCAAGGCCCACAGCCCTGCCTTCCAGGTTCACTTTGATGGCTCGGGGAGATACCATTCGTGACGTGCGGCACGAGAGCCTGGCGTTCAGGAAATAGTAGATGGTGATGATGAGCGATATTCCGTGGCCTCTTGGGCCAGTGCCTAAAATAACTTCCACTGCGTCAGAAAAGTCTCCCTGAAGTTCTGGAAGGAAGTACGGGCCCCAGCTGTTGCTGCTTCCTCCCAGACCAACAGGGGTCGGGAAGAAGGACGGAGCCCAGTAGCCCCTCTCCCTTGTGTTTCCAGACCTGTCTTCCTCGATGGAAGTTCTGCGTGAGCGACACAGAAAACAACTTGGGCTTCGCCCTGGGCCCCATGTTTGTCAAAGCGACCTTTGCCGAGGACAGCAAGAGCATAGTGAGTACCTCCCCCTGCACACGGGCTGTGACGGCGCACCTGCACTAGCCCCTCATGCGCTTGGCAGCCCACGCTCCGGTCTGCTCTTGACCTTTCCTGCTCCAGGCCTGGCTCCAGCCTGCACTCAAACGTCCTGCTTTCTAAAGCCCTGAGTGCCCTGAAAGCTACTATCATTGAGTGCCGGGTACTTGAGCCACATTATCATGAACACTGCGAGGCCATTCCAGCCACCTCCACCCCCACCCCCAGGGGGAACGAAGGGCCCAGTGACATCCTGTTGGCAGAGCAGCTCTGGCCTAACGGGTGACATCTTTCTTACCCCATGGGGTAACCCCATGTTCTGGATGGGCAGAGGAACATCTTGGCGAGGTGCATGAAGACAGCCGGGCCCCAGTTCAGATCCTGGGTCCATCAGCTTCTGGCTGGGTGATTTGGGACAGTGTTCTCCCTTCACTGGTGACTTGGAAGCGGGGCTGTCCATCGTAGCAAGACAGGAAATGAAATGCCACACACAGGGACGCCTGGGTGGCTCAGCTGGTTAAGCGTCCGCTTTCGGCTCAGGTCATGGTCCCAGGGTCCTGGGATTGAGCCCCGCATCGGGCTCCCTGCTCGGCGGAAAGCCTGCTTCTCCCTCTCCCTCTGCCACTCCCCCTGCTTGTGCTCTCTCTCTCTCTCTCTGTCAAATAAATAAATAAAATCTTAAAGAAAGAAAGAAATGCTACACACAGAATGCCTGGCAGAAAACAAGGGCTCGGTAAATAGTAGCTATTATATTTTTGCTACAGTTTTTATTACTAATTTTAATTACATAGATATTATCTGCACTCAAACATTAGCAGAGACTTGCTTTCCTTATGCGACTCTCCTGTGAGTGGCTGGTACAGAATCTTTGTCTAGTTGTCAGCCGTCAGCCCCTCTACTCTTTCTGCTGTGTGACTTCCTTCTTCTGCTCTAGATTCTTTGGGCTCTGAGTCTGCCTCTGACGTTATTGCCCTCGACAACAGCTGTTCATCTCCAGCCTGAAACTGCTTGTCAGAACTTGGGTTCTCTATGGGGCGCCTGGGTGGCACAGTCGTTAAGCATCTGCCTTTGGCTCAGGGCCTGATCCCAGTGCTTTGGGATCGAGCCCCGAGTCAGGCTCCTCCGCTGGGAGCCTGCTTCTTCCTCTCCCACTCCCCCTGCTTGTGTTCCCTCTCTCACTGGCTGTCTCTCTGTCAAATAAATAAATAAAATCTTTAAAAAAAAAAAAAAAGAACTTGGGTTCTCTAGATTTTAAAACCCATTCCATCAAAAAGGGATCCTGTGGTCCAGTAAGTCTAAGAAAGGCTATGAATTTTACACTCTCCAAAAGAATCGAAGTTCATGTTACACACTAAAGGCTCTGAAAAGTCCTGCAGAAGAGAGACTTTTCCAACTTTCCCAAAGCTTGTCCTGAGCGTCTGTGGTGTTGATGCTCTGTTTATGGAAGTCCAGTCTTGTCTTGCAGGACTTAAGCGTTCTGGGCACTGAGGAGCCTGAGGCTTTGAGCTGATTCCTGAGTTTAAACTCTGGCCTCCTTCTGCATGGGGTGCCCACCCAGTGCCCAGACCTCACTGGTCAGCTTCTGTCTCCTCAGGCCAGCGAGATAATCCTAGAGATCAAGAAGGCGTTTGAGGAAAGCCTGAGCACCCTGAAGTGGATGGATGAAGACACTCGGAGATCAGCCAAGGAAAAGGTGAGGTTGGCCCAGTGCCAGAAGTGGTGGCCGAGGCTTCCCGCCCAGAGGGCAGCAGCCACAGATGGAGGGGGGTGCACGAAGGGAGACCAGTCCCATCTGGTGAGCAGAGCAGGAATGCTGTCCTGCCTTTGGGGGTGAACATTCCTGCAGGATGGAGGGACAGCCTTGAACACACGATTACATTAATGACTATATGAAATAAACCGTGTTGAGCGTATGAGGGAAAAATGCAGGGAGGTGTGACGTGTCTAACAGAGAAAGAAGGATTTGATATAGTCCAGAGGGTGGCGGCCAGTAAAGGCTTCTGTCAGGGGAAGCAGAGACCCAAAGGGTAAGTAGAAGTCAGGCAAGAGAGGGATCTTTCCAGAAAGCGATGAGGAAGCCCTGAGGGGAAGGACCTGCCCCTTTCCTTTTGGCCCAGAACCTGAGTGCACCCAGGCCTGCTGGGCACTCAGTGTCCTCCATATCTCTCCCGTCCAGGCCGACGCGATCTACAACATGATAGGCTACCCCAACTTTATCATGGACCCCAAGGAGCTCGACAAAGTGTTCAATGACGTGAGTGGCTCCCACCCTGCCCCCTTACATTCCCAATTGTCCCTGGAGGTCCCCGCGTGGGGAAGGGCAGAGGCAGGCTGGGTCCACGTGGGATGCGAGAGGTACCTTGTCTGTCAAGGCGTCTCAAGATGCGGCAGTGTGGGGTGTGGGGGTGGATCGGGCACGAGGGAGCTGTTCTGTGCCCCTTCTCTCCTGGGCCCACTGGAGGCCCCTGCCTCCCTGCAGCCACTGTCAGCACCCAGCAGTTAGGACCAAACGATGCCATGGGCCCTGCCGGATGCTCCATGTGATTGGGGTGAGGGGAATCATGGAGGTGAGCAGACCCTAGGAGGGACAGACCGAATTGAGGCCCCTAAAACAGGAGGAGGTGGAGAAGTGGAGCCCTTCATACCACCTCTTCCTTCCCGGCCCCCCAGATTGCCTCCTCTCCCCAGGGTCTTCCCCCACCTTCCCAGAGAAACCTGGACCTCATTTGGACCTCCAAATGCTGATGGGAAAAAGGAAGTGTGAATCCCAAATGCACCTTTAAGTTTAGTTGAGGCAACAAGGGTACTTGATATATTCCTGGTCTTAGAACTTTGGCAGGTCATCCCCATAAATGGATTGTGCTTCTCTCCTGAAAGATGGTTTTATATCTTCTTGTGATTGGAATTTGTGAAATTCAGGCATTTTTGCAATTATAATAACCTCTCCTCATGGTTCTATTTAAAACCTAAGAATATTAAAATTACTTCCGAGAATATGGGACTGACTCATCCCACTGCCTTTTTTCTTGAGAATAATTTAAGATGCTCCGGGGTGTCATGACATAAGACCTGGGGAGACTCCTGGGAATAGCCCAGGCACAGCCCACAGGATCAGAGTCCTGTCCCCAAGGGCCCAGCGTTTTACCAGAGCCCTGACGAGAAGCCAGAAAGCTCTGGAGCGGATCTGCGGGAGAACCTTGCCCCTGAAAAGAGCCGAAAGGCTGGGCAGTGTGCTGAGGAAAGTGTGCAGTGATGCCTGTCCCCTGACATTTCAGAGATAGACCCCAGCTTGATTTGTGTGCTCTCCAGTGTGGTAGCTACTAGCCACTACTATTTAATTAATTAACATCTAAATTAATTAAAATGTAATTAAATGTACAAGTCACACTAGCCACATTTGAAATGCTCAGTAGCCACATGAGGCTGGTGTCTACCCTACTGGATAACGCAGGCCTAGCTCACGTCCATCATTGCAGAAAGTTCTGTTGGACAGCGCTGGAGAGATTGGCTGATTTCCAGAGAAGCTCTCAGTATGTCCTCGAACGGGAGAGGGTGCCAGGCCCCTGCAAGGTCAGGGCCAAAGCAAGAACCCAAGCCTGTAGTCCCGAGCCCTCCATTCCTGTGGACCAGCCCCTTAACCTCGTGGGGTCTCAGCTTCCTCAGTTTTAGAAGAAGGAGTCTGCGTTTGAGGAGGTGAGGGGCCTCCCAGCCTGGGCGCGTTCCATCTCCTCACTCTGTTCCTCTCGTCCAGTACACTGCGGTCCCGGACCTCTACTTTGAGAACGCCATGCGGTTTTTCAACTTCTCCTGGAGGGTCACTGCCGACCAGCTCAGGAAAGCTCCCAACAGAGACCAGTGAGTCCCGGGGCCTTGCTGGGAGGGTGCTGGCTTCCCGAACACAGGGGTGCCCCGAGCTGAGCATGCCTTTGTCTCACACGCACCGATGCCAGACGTAACTGTCACAAGCACCGTCGGAGGAGTGGGGACCATTGTTTTCCCACTCTTCAGAGAGAGAAACTGAGGACCGAGGAAGTGTGCCCAGCCAGGAGCTGGGACCGGCCCGGGTCTCTGTGCCCCAGCGCCCAGCTAGTCGGCAGAGTAGCCTTGGCCTCACGGCCCTGGCTCCGCAGCTCCAGCATTGGGAGCCTCAGCCTCCTTATCTGCAAATAAGATGGGAGGAGCTGTGTGACGTCACGTGTGACCAGGAGCGTCCGGCACAGAGGAGGCTCAGCTAGCGAAAATTCCGAATGGGCCCCCAACAGCTGTGGTTCCCAAACCTTACTGCACAGCAGGACCCTCTGGGGAGGGTTTGTTGTTGTTGTTTTTGTTGTTAACCCCCCTCCATCTGTGGCTGCTGCCCTCTGGGCGGGAAGCCTCGGCCACCACTTCTGGCACTGGGCCAACCTCACCTTTTCCTTGGCTGATCTCTGAGTGTCTTCATCCATCCACTTCAGGGTGCTTAGGCTTTCCTCAAACGCCTTCTTGATCTCTAGGATTATCTCGCTGGCCTGAGGAGACAGAAGCTGACCAGTGAGGTCTGGGCACTGGGTGGGCAGTTAACAACAACTGTTGTTGTTAAGATTTATTTATTTATTTGAGAGAGGGGATGAGCGGGAGGACCAGAGGGAGAGGGAGAGAATCTCAAGCGGATCTGCACTGAGCATGGAGCCCGAGATGGGACTGGATCGCACCACCCTGAGATCATGACCGAAGCCAAAACCAAAACTTGAAGGCTCAACCCATTAGGTCACCCAGGAGCCCCCCTGGGGGAAGTTTTTTAAAATACAGCTTCTTCCTGGACCTCAAACCTTCTTAAAATAATCTGGAGTGAGCCCTGGTTTCTGTCATTTTTTGAGCAGTCTCCTCGGAAAACTCATATGTTGTCGTCCCAGCTCTAGCTCTCAAAATAAGCTCTTTCCGCTACTAAAACATTTTGCAGAATAAATCTTACCAAAGGTGGAAGCAAGAATTCTCTTTTCTTCTGGCGCCCCCTCGTGGCCAATGAGAGTTTGAACATCTCTGTTTCCTCAAGATTTTTTTTTTTAAGATTTTTTTTTTTTAATTTATTTATTGACAGAGATAGAGACAGCCAGCGAGAGAGGGAACACAAGCAGGGGGAGTGGGAGAGGAAGAAGCAGGCTCATAGCAGAGGAGCCTGATGTGGGGCTCGATCCCACAACGCCGGGATCACGCCCTGAGCCGAAGGCAGACGTTTAACGGCTGTGCCACCCAGGCGCCCCTCCTCTTAAGATTTCTATCTCCTACAGAGGAACTCCCTCCCCTAAATGCGCTGGAAGGCGGTTTTTTATTTCCAGAATATGGCACAGGTACTGCCACAAGGTTTCGAATTTATCTGAAGTCTTTCGATTTAGCTTAAAATTTTTCATTTAGGGGCGCCTGGGTGGCTCAGTCTGTTGAGCCTCTACCTTTGGCTCAGGTCATGATCCAAGGGTCCTGGGATCAAGCCCTGCATCAGGCTCCCTGCTCGGTGGGGAGCCTGCCTCTCCCCCTCCCCCCCCCGCCCCCACTCGTGCTCTCTCTCGCTATCTCTTTCAAATAAATAAATAAAATCTTTAAAAAAAATTTTTTTTCATTTAAATTCTGCCTCCTGAGGGTGCCCGTGTGGCTCAGTCTGTTAGGTGTCTGCCTTTGGTTCAGGTCATGATCTTGGGATCCTGGGATTGAGCCCCAGGTCATCTCAGGGTCCTGGGATGGAGGGCCACAGCAGGCTCCCTGCTCAGCGGGGAGTCTGCTTCTCTCTCACCCTCTGCCCCTCCCCTGCTCATGTTCTCTCTCTCTCGAATAAATAGATACAAATCTTTAAAAAAATAAATAAATTCTGCCTCCTGCCCATTAATGTAGCCATGATTATTTGAATATAAATATGATATTTTCAATTTCTATCTTTCCATGGCTTCAGGTACCCCTCAACACCTCTTCGAGGCTCAGCTGGAGGAGACAGAGTGACTGTCTAACCTCTTGGAGAAAAAGTCCTTTCTGTCTCACTCCACTCATCACTGGCCTTCCCCTCCACACCAGAAAAATTATAAAGTGGACAAATGTTTCTACCATCAGGGTCCCTTCTATACTCTTTTTTTTTTAACTTTTATTTAAGTAATCTCTGCATCTAACATGGGGCTTGAACTCACAACCCCATGAGTCTCCTGCTCTTCCAATGACCAGCCAGGCACCCCCTTCTACACTCTTGAAAAATTATTGGATCCCAAAGAGTCTCTTTGTGTATGGAGATTATATCAATTTAATGTAAATTTTATGAAAAATAACTATTTTTTTAAAAAGTTTAGTGAGAAAAAAATTATTACTTTACTTTCTGCCTATTTCTTTAATATCTGGCTTGATAGAAGACGGCCGGATTCTCATATCTGCTTCTGTGTTCAATCTATTGCAATATATTGTTATGAAATGTATAAAGAAAGTCTAGGGGCTCCTGGGTGGCTCAGCCAGTTAAGCATCTGACTTTCGATTTCGGTTCAGGTCATGATCTCAGGGTTATGAGATCGAGCCCTTTATCAGCCTCCACACTAGGTGTGGAACCTGGTTAAGATTCTCTCTCGGGGGTGCCTGGGTGGCTCATTTGGTTAAGCGTCCAACTCTTGATTTTGGTTCAGGTCATGATCTCAGGGTGGAGGGATTGAGCCCCCTGTTTGGCACCTTGCTCAGCGAGGGGTCAGCTTGAGATTCTCTCTCTGCCCCTCCCCCATGCATGTGCACTCGAGCTCTCTCTCAGATAATAAATCTTTAAAAAAAAAAAAAGATTCTCTCCCTTTCCCTCTGCCCTGCCCCCCCCCAAAGAAAATCTAGTCTCATGCAGATACGAAGTTGGGAAAGGGAGGCCTGCTTTAGTAGACTTTTCTGTTACTTCTGCACATTCTTCATTGATTACACCAAAACTCAGCAAGTAATAATTTCTTAAAGGTTAGTTGTACTGTGGAACCTGAACCCATAGCCATGAAACTTTCACACTCTGTTCCACTAAAGTCTGTCTGTCTGTCTTGCACTTTGAATGGATCTTTTACCCAGCCATGATTTGTAACATCATGCATGGGTCATTTGGGCCAAGGCTTGCTGACTTTTATATACCTCTAAATAGTGACATTTTCCTTATACCTTATCCAGAAAAGTCCACCTTTGTTCATATCACTGTTGACCTCCTGAGAGAAGTTTTTTTTTTTTAATGTTTTTTTATTATATTATGTTAGTCACCATAGAGTACATCCCTGGTTTCTGATGTAAAGTTCGATGATTCATTAGTTGCGTATAACACCCAGTGCACCATGCAATACGTGCCCTCCTTACTACCCATCACCAGTCTATCCCATTCCCCCACCCTCTATCCCATTCCCCCACCCAAGAGAGAAGTTTTTAGCAACTGATGAATTATTGAACTCTACATTTGAAACAAATGATGTACTATATGCTGGCTAATTGAATTTAAATTAAAAAAATTTTTTCATTGTCGGGAAGCTGTCAAGTTTATGGTAACTGATACAAGTTCTTATAATTAATTTTACTAATTAATTAATTTTTCCTTGAAACTTCAAAGTTTTTTTGAATTTTTTAAAGATTTTATTTATATATTTGAGAGAGACAGAGAGGGCACAAGCAGGGGGAAGGGCAGAGGGAAAGGGAGAAGCAGACTCCCCGCCGAGCAGGGAGCCCAAAGTGGAGACTTGATCTCAAGACCCTGAGATCACGACCTGAGCCAAAGTCAGACACTTAAAACTGACTGAGTCACCCAGGCACCCCTGATTTTTTAATTTCTTTAAAAAATTATTTATTCTTATTTTTTTAAGTAAGGTCTACGCCCAGTGTGGGGCTTAAACTCACAACCCCAAGGTCAAGACTCCCATGTTCTACCAATCGAACCAGCCAGGTGCCCCCCAAATTTTTTTTAAACCTTGAATTTTTATCACTGGCAACAAATGATGTCAATTGTTTCCCTCGAGGTGATAAGCTCACTTCATTTTCAAGAAGATGTCTGCAGGATACCCAAGTCTGAAATGCCAGTTTGCTCATCATCCTCACAGGTGCAAACAGGGTCCCATGAGAAAAGCTCAGGTGCTTATGTGGACTTCCCATCCGGCCACACCGAATATCAAGACACTTCTACTCAAGGGTCTAGATTTAATGAAATTAGGTAATCGTGGGGTGCCTGGCTGGCTCAGTCAGTAGAGCACACAAGACTCTTGATCTCGGGGTCGTGAGTTCGAGCCCCACGTTGGGTGTGGAGATTACTTAAATAAATAAAACTTTAAAAAACATGAAGTATTTGTGCTGCTTCATCAGCGGGGTTCCTCAGTGAGATGGATTTGTTTATCCTGGTGAGGAAGGCGGGGAGCCCAGAAACAACGGGGGCCGCCAGCTTGACTCACACGTGGGCTCCGGCAACTCCACCACCATGGCTTTTCTACCATCAGGGCAGACGTCACCACGGCGGAAAAGACAAATCACGTCTCAGTATTATTACGGAAGATGGTTTTGGCCTCGAAGACCCCCTAAAAGGGGCTTGAGGACCCTCCTGGTGTCCACAGACCACACTTTGAGAACTGCTCGGTGGCAGTGGCCTCTCATTACGTAGTGGTCTGTCTGGCTCTTCCTAAGAGCCTCGCTGTTCCGTTGTGTGGTGCGACATGGGCCTTAGCTGATCCCTTTCTTTGCAGACCCGTGGGTGTTTTCTGGTTTTCCCCTCAGAAACTGTGCTGCTAAAGCTGTCCTTGTCCTTGTGTGTCCTTGGCGCTGGGTTCAGGCCCTCGACACCAGCCAGGTGGGCTGGCCCCACGTGCCTCCCCACAGCCAGGCCTGAGCTTCCACGTGTGTTTGCGTGCAGGTGGAGCATGACCCCACCCATGGTGAATGCCTACTACTCGCCCACCAAGAACGAGATCGTGTTTCCCGCCGGGATCCTGCAGGCGCCGTTCTACACCCGCTCCTCACCCAAGTATGATGCTTGTGCTGCTGACATCCCAACCCCCCCCCCCGCCGCCGCCCCTCCGTGGACACCCAGCCCGGCCCTGGGGCCCACAGCCGACCACACGAGCCGCCAATCTGCCTGAGGGCTTTTTGTCCCACTGGCCCAGGGAGCTCGGGACTGTCAGAAACGTTGCAGAGAGAACAACGTCCTCACTCCCTGCTCTTCCCTCCGGGGGTCCAGAAGGGGTCCAGAAGCCCCTGCATGGTGGGAGCCTGGGGGCATGTGGTGAAGTTGGGTGCCCTATCTAGGGGAACGCCCCTCTAGCTGTGTTGTAGAGCAGTCACAGCTGGGCCGGGTGGAAAGTGTGAGAGCAGGGTCTCAGAAAGGCCCTGGGTTTGTTTGGTTTTTTTTTATGTTATTTTTTTATTTTTTTTTAAAGATTTTTATTTATTTATTCGACAGAGATAGAGACAGCCAGCGAGAGAGGGAACACAAGCAGGGGGAGTGGGAGAGGAAGAAGCAGGCTCATAGCAGAGGAGCCTGATGTGGGGCTCGACCCATAATGCCAGGATCACGCCCTGAGCCGAAGGCAGACGCTTAACCGCTGTGCCACCCAGGCGCCCCAAAGGCCCTGGGTTTGAGTCCCAGGACTGCTCTTTGCTGACTGCGTGGCCCTTGGGCAAAGTGATTGAACCGTTCCCAGTCTCGGTTTGCTTATCCAAACAGTTGGTCACTAATGCCAAAGAGGACAGTGCAGTTTGGTGGGGCATGTAGCACAATGCTTGGCATCCAGGGGATACAGGCCGATCACAGGCCATTTGTCCAGCCTCTGACTAGCCTCAGATGTTTGGCTGGAGGCTCAGGTTGTGGCCACATCGCCACAGAGCCCACGGGACCCTGCTGTGCCTCCAGACCCAGGAAGCGATGTCCCCTTATGGCATCACCCTCACCTTTGTGTCCTCCCCTCCCCTCCCCCCCAGGGCCTTAAACTTCGGTGGCATTGGTGTTGTTGTGGGCCACGAGCTGACTCATGCTTTTGATGATCAAGGTACGGCTTCCTGGGGTCCCCTTCAGATGGGGCACATCGGCTCCTGGCTGCACTGCTTCTGCTTTGCTCTCGTCACTTCCAAAGGTCTGGAGACAGAGGGGTCTGGCTTCAATCCTGGCCGTGCCCCTGCCCGTTAAAGGGCTTGAATAAGTCCTGTCCTTTCTCCAGGCCTCCTCATCCTTGTCTGTAAAATGGGCATGATGACTGCAGCCTGGTGTGGGGATTGCAGGGACCGTGTCAGACACAGGGGGCTCCCGGAAGGTGTCCCGTCCTCAGGAGGGGATGTTAGTAGTCAGCAGGGAGCTCACATTTCTCCAGCACTCCAGAGACTTCTCTGGGCCCACTGCCATCAGAGGAGTTGAGGTCATTTGCCTCCTCACCAGAACAACCAGAATCCTCATTCACTCCTGCCTTGGGGACCTTAGAGGCCGGGGCCTGTCCTGTGATCCCAGTGCTGCTGACTCCATTTCCCCCTTCTGGGGCTCAGCGTCCAAGGCCCTCAGCCAGCCTTGACAAGGAATCCAGCTCCACTGTCACTGCAAACATGCTGACCCTTTGCCCGCATCATGTTCCTCCATCCTCTCTCCCCCACCCCCACCCAGCTGCCCAGCTCACTGTCCCAGCTCCTCAGGCGCCCGGGCTGCTATCATCTCCCAGGTGCTGCTGGATGGGGGGCGGGGGGATCCCCGGGGGGATGGGCGGGTGGACCCACTTCTCCCCAGGCAGAGAGGCACAGTGAGCTCTGCCTCCTCCCCCCCCCTTGACCTGACGCTTCCCTCGGAACCCACAGGCCGAGAGTATGACAAGGACGGGAACCTTCGGCCCTGGTGGAAGAACTCGTCCGTGGAGGCCTTCAAGCAGCAGACGGAGTGCATGGTGGAGCAGTACGGCAACTACAGCGTGAACGGGGAGCCCGTGAACGGCCGGCACACGCTGGGGGAGAACATCGCCGACAACGGGGGGCTCAAGGCAGCCTATCGGGTAAGAGCTCACTGCCCACACACACCCCGGCCCCGGCTCTGGGCCTGTGCCGGGTATCCTCAGGAAAGGGTCTCTACCGGCAAGCTGGGGCCAGCTGCAGCCGCCGCATGACCTTCTGTTTGCTCCTCTGTGAAACGGGGGTAGCGGGGCCGACTGAGAGGTCTGTGGCAGTCTCTCGCCCAGGGCCTGGTGCACAGATGGCCTTCCAGACTTGAGTCCGCCCGACTGACAGATCCAGGCAAGGGCTTAGGCTGGAGCCACCTGACGACCTGCTGGTTCCTACCTTGGCAGGGATAGGCATCACTGATTCAGGCAGCCGTGGGCCCGGGAGGGGAGGGGAGGGGAGGGACACCGGTCATGGAGCCAGTTCCGAGTTCCAGCCCTGGTTCTGGGAAAAGTCACTTAGCCCACTTGAGCTGCAGTGTTCTTGGCTGTGAACACCCACGCCCGGCATCACTGGGCTGTCCGAAGGATGACAGACAACTTGGGCGCAGGACCTGGTCCAGGGTGACACTCAAAGGTTAGCTGAGTTGGAAGGGAGAGAGAATGCAGGCCACGAGAGGAGAATGAGGTGCCTATCAGAGCAAGACAGAGCCGTCTCCTGACCGTGACAGTCAGAGCAGAAGTACCGTGAGGGGCCATTTATTGAGGCCTTTTTACATGCCAGGCTCTGCTCAGTACCCCACAACTTTACCATTAGCTGTTACAACCCCCATTTGGCAGGTGAGGAAACTGAGGCCAGAAACACCAGGTAACCTGCCTGAAG
>NC_048219.1:1865770-1896201 GCF_002007445.2 Ailuropoda melanoleuca | reverse complement strand
GCCTATCGGGTAAGAGCTCACTGCCCACACACACCCCGGCCCCGGCTCTGGGCCTGTGCCGGGTATCCTCAAGAAAGGGTCTCTACCGGCAAGCTGGGGCCAGCTGCAGCCGCCGCATGACCTTCTGTTTGCTCCTCTGTGAAACGGGGGTAGCGGGGCCGACTGAGAGGTCTGTGGCAGTCTCTCGCCCAGGGCCTGGTGCACAGATGGCCTTCCAGACTTGAGTCCGCCCGACTGACAGATCCAGGCAAGGGCTTAGGCTGGAGCCACCTGACGACCTGCTGGTTCCTACCTTGGCAGGGATAGGCATCACTGATTCAGGCAGCCGTGGGCCCGGGAGGGGAGGGGAGGGGAGGGACACCGGTCATGGAGCCAGTTCCGAGTTCCAGCCCTGGTTCTGGGAAAAGTCACTTAGCCCACTTGAGCTGCAGTGTTCTTGGCTGTGAACACCCACGCCCGGCATCACTGGGCTGTCCGAAGGATGACAGACAACTTGGGCGCAGGACCTGGTCCAGGGTGACACTCAAAGGTTAGCTGAGTTGGAAGGGAGAGAGAATGCAGGCCACGAGAGGAGAATGAGGTGCCTATCAGAGCAAGACAGAGCCGTCTCCTGACCGTGACAGTCAGAGCAGAAGTACCGTGAGGGGCCATTTATTGAGGCCTTTTTACATGCCAGGCTCTGCTCAGTACCCCACAACTTTACCATTAGCTGTTACAACCCCCATTTGGCAGGTGAGGAAACTGAGGCCAGAAACACCAGGTAACCTGCCTGAAGCCCACGAGTCAGTGAAAATATACCGCGAACCTTCTACCCACTACGGACTGTCAGGCACTGGAGATTTTGCGCCAAAACAGACAGGGGTCCTGCTCTCCCACAGCTCACAGTTTGTGTGGGGCTGGGGAGGGGGGAGGAAAGCCAGCACACACCTAACAAATAAGGAAGATCATTTCAGGTATTGACAAGATGAAGAATATAAAATAGGGCAAAGTAATTCAGAATTAGGGGGCAGGGGGGCTAGGGTAGGCCTTCTGGAGGGGATGACATTTGAATGGAGACCTAAAGGATGAGGAAGAGGAGGCAGGGAAGCTGGTCTTCCTGTCTTGACCTTACCAGACTGTGTCCATCTCCACTTCCTATTCTTGGGCAGGGGTGAAGTGGAAGGAGGGGAGGTCAGAGGAGGGGCTGGGGCCAGAGCTCACCGGGCCTGCGTCGGCTGATCAAGGAGCTTGGGTTTTGTTCTGTACAATGGGAGCTGCCACAGAATTTTTCAATAGAAGAATGACATGATCTAATTTATCCTTTAAAATCAGGGTCAGCAGGGGGGCCCGGCTGGCTCAGTGGGAAGAACATGTGACTCTTGATCTCGGGACCATGAGTTCGAGCCCCACATGGGGTGTAGAGATGACTTAAATAAGTAAAACTTCAAAAACAAAAAACAAAAAACCCAAGGGTCAGCAAAAGTACACCCTGTGGGCCAAATCCAGCCCTCAGCCTGTTTTTGTAAATAAAAATGTAGGGGGACCCCACCAGGCCCGTTGGCCTCCATGCTGTCCGCGGCTGTTTTCACACCATGGCGCCAGAATGGAGTAGTTGCAACGAGACCGTTTGGACTCCAAAGCTGAAAATATTTACTCTCTGGCCCTTGGCAGGAAAGTCTGCCAACCCCGGCTTTACAAGGATGACTTAAGATGTTGTGTCGGGAGGGGGTTGGAATTGGACCAGCTTGAGTCAAGGAGTCTAGTTAGCAAGGTGTTGTGAGATTGTCCAGGCAAGAGAAGGGATGAAGCTATGGCAGGTGTGAGAAGTGGCCAGATTTAGGTGGTTTGGATAACTGAACAAGCAGCTCAGGGCTCCCAGCTGGCTCAGTCGGAAGATCGTACGACTCTTGATTTCTGGGTCGTGAGTTCGAGCCCCACATTGAGTGTAGAGATTACTTAAAAATAAAATCTTAAAAAAAAAGAAAGAAAGAAAGAGAAGCTCAAAGAAGAACTCTGGGGTTGGGGCACGAGCATGTGTGTGTAACCCCTCGTTCTGTCTGTGCCATGTTAAGTCTGGAAACTTGGAACATCTTGGAAAGCCAGCTGAAGCTGTGAATACACAAATCAGGGAAGAGGCTGGGGCTGGATGTGTGCACCTGAGAGCCGTGGCCATGCAGATGGTATTTACAGCGTGAAGAAGATTGCTTCTCCAGGCTGAGCAGGGGCCCAGATGCCCCCAAACGCGTCCCTGCCCCAGCAGGGTAGAGCTTCCTGAGACCGCCTGCAACGGCTCCCCATCGTGGCCCTGTTTGCTCCTGTGTCGTGGGAGCCCCTGAGCTTTGTTTTCTCTGCTCTCAGGCCTACCAGAACTGGGTGAAGAAGAACGGGGCCGAGCAGACATTGCCCACCCTGGGCCTCACCAATAACCAGCTCTTCTTCCTGGGCTTTGCACAGGTGAGTTCATTGTAGGAGAATATGCCAAACTCAGGCACATTTCTGCCATCTTGATAATCCAGGAGCTCTGAGAGCCAGAAGGCAAATTCCCCTCAATTGAGAACCTTTGAGCTCATTGGACTGTCCATAGTACATCTGATACTCAGTAAGAAGACAAGCTCCCTGCCAGTAGAGAAATCTGATGAAGGGCCATGAATGCCATGAAAAGGTTTCCTGTATCTGGTAGATGAGTGAATAAGTGAGTGCTAAGGGCCCTCTGGTTCAGGGGTTCTAGAAATTTCCTAAACTCAAGATGCCCTAGGATGTCCCTTGAATTGGCATTAACGTATAGTCTTCTGTTAGTGCCCAGAGCCACCAGGCCATTAGACAGTTTTTGCTCTGTGCAGGAAGTGAGTGACCTGGACTCAGTTCAGGGTTTTCAGACTGGTTCGGGGGCAGAATCCTTTGTTCAGAGGAAATCTAATGCAGAGGCCCAGGACAGACAGAGGTGACTGCAGTAGAGGATGCTGGGATGGGGGACATACCAGCCCACGGTCTCTTCCCTACCCACCTGGTCACCCCTCCGGACTCCCAAGGGTCTCAGAACCAGGTGGGGGCTCATTCCCCTGTTGTCGTGGATGGGGGCAGTCTGGTGGTCTCTGGGCGCCATAGTGACCCAGCTTCTCCCTTGTCGCCTCACAAAGGTCTGGTGCTCTGTCCGCACGCCCGAGAGCTCCCACGAAGGCCTCATCACCGATCCTCACAGCCCCTCCCGCTTCCGGGTCATTGGCTCCGTCTCTAACTCCAGGGAATTCTCAGAACACTTCCACTGCCCGCCTGGCTCCCCCATGAACCCTCATCACAAGTGTGAGGTCTGGTGAGGTGGAAACACCTCGAGCCAAGACAGAGGATGAGCCCCCCGGGGGGCCCACGAGGCCATCTTCCCATCCAGCGTCCGAGGTGTCGCCCTACCCCCTGGCCACCCAGGGCCCCCCTACCCCACACTGGAGGGTTTCCAGCCGGAGCTGAGCCTCTGATGTGGGTTCTCAACACAATCTGAGATTTGATCCCCTGTGAAGACCCTGTCGTCCCAGGCACACGTGCGTCAACTCTCACGGGCATTTGGGTGTCAGGCTGGCTGCTTACCAGGCCTGGGCCCCATACTGACAAGGGTAGTGGGACACAGCCCCCTGCCCACATCCAGCGCCAGAAACGCCACAAATACCACTGTGTCAAATGCTTTAAAGATATATTTTTGGGGAAACTATTTTTTAAACATTGTGGAATACACTGGAAATCTTCAGGGAAATAATGCATTTAAAACACTTTTTTTTTTAAAGGAAAGGATTGGTATATTTATTATATTCTGTTTTTCTAAATAACCTGTGGATAAGGGAAGCCCCACTGATTTACCCCTCCCTTCCTCACTCACTGTGAGGTCGGCTGAGGCAGCCAATCCCCCGCCGCTGAGCATGTCCCCAAGTAGAGAGCTGCCCCAGCCATTGGTGTTTGTAATTTCAGCCTCTGTCCCTGGTTTTGCAGTCACAGGGTGTGAAGAGGAGAGGTGTGGAGGCCAGGAAGGGGCAGAGGCCAGCTCACGGACACTGCCCCTCACAGCTTGCCTGCCTCTGTCCCCAGAGTCCAACAGTGGGAACCCCAACGAGGACAATCTGATCCCCAAAGTCGCAGCAGGAAATTGACGGCTGTGGCAGGATGAGGCCAGCTCATGGCCTTCAAACCCAGTCCCGGGGCACCCGAGCACCCTGGACCTGGATGTCAGGAGCCCTGCGAGACCCAGCCCTCCATCAGATAGCTAGCCTCTTTCTGTCCCTCTCCTGGCTGCTCCATGTGTGGCCCAGGGTCCAGTTGCCCTTGCAGCAACCCTCCCATCCCAACGACTTCGGGGTCTGCCTCCTGACCCTCTGCCCCACGGGAAGGAGAAAAGGGAAGACCACTCTCCTGTCCTACAGAGCCCGGATCCTCCCTCTGGGCTGCGTCCTGCACCGCTGGCCTGGGCTTGGCTCCCAGGACCACAGCCAGCCCCGCCTGCCCGCCCTCCATCTTTAGTGCCTTAGCCGAGGCTGCAGCCCAAGCTCCACCCAAGGAGACAGCCCTCTACCAGTGAAGCCTTCGAGTGTCCTGACTGTAACGCAAGCCCATCCCCCCCCCCCCAGTGTCCACAGAGCTGCCCCTCACGGCAGCCCGGGAGCTCTAGGCTGCGGGTCAGCGGCACCAAGGTCAGGAATCTGACGGACCTCTGGACTTGCCCGGAGCCCCATCCCACCCTCAGCCCCTGGGCTAAAGCAAGACAGTACTTGTAGCTGGATGGACTCCTCACTTGGAGGTGTCTTCAGCCAAGGGAGACTGTGAGGGAAAGGCTCCCCCAACATGGCCAGTCTAGCCTGTGGTGTCAGGGAACCAGGAATGGCGCCCCCCTCTGAGGCCCCGGTTCAGAAGCTCCGTCTGGGGGAAGCAGGCCCCCGTGGCTGAGGCCAGAGCCGCCAGGGCCCGTCATGGCTCTGCCGCCTCGGCACCCGTGGCCTGGCCGTGCTCCCTCAGTGCACTCGCCGCGCCCCGGCAGCCAGGAGCCCCCTGCCCGAGAGGACGAGCCAGATCCCGGCAGAACTGAGGCGGGGCGGGCTCGGGTGAGGCCCCTGGTCCCCGCAAGCCCAGGCCTGGCAGCTCTTCAGAGGAAAGGTAGGACAGGAGCCAGAGAAGACGGGAGAGTCGGGCTGCACATGCACCTCGCCACGCAGAGGTAGGCCGCCCCAGCCCTGGCGCCCTGGCACCCTCCGGGTGCCGCCTCTGCCCCCACCCTCCCTCCGGCCGGCCTTCCCCATGGAAGCTCACGGTCCTCAAGAGCGGCAGGCGCCACCGTGGACCGGAACCTCCCCTCCGGAAGCAAGTGTCCCGGGGCTGAGGGTTCAGCCGGAGGGGGCGTAGACTGCATTCACTTCTTCAGGGTGTCCGAGGAACCGCAGGGGGGCCAGGGGAGAGGACGGCTGCGGCCCAACAGGGATGGAAGCAAAGGGAGCAGCCCCCACCGTCCCTACCCCTCCAGAGCTTAACGAAGGCTGAAGTGATGGGTGGCTGCCCTCTGAAAGACACCCCACCTCAGGCCCGGGAGCCAGAGGGCTGGCTTCTCTGCGGGTGCACGGACATGGGGTTTGGGGCTGGGAATCTATGTTTTGTATTATTATGTTCTGTGCTACTGTAGTTTGGGTGCGGCACTCTTGTAACTCAAATAAAGTACTTGTACCGAGCGCCACGTGACTGTGTGTGTCCTCCCGGGGCGGTGTGCATCCTGTGCGGCTCCGGGGGGTGCCCCTGGCCAACACAGCTCCCCCCGTCCTCGCCCATGCAGTGCGGCTAACTGTGCCTCCTCCCCAGCGCAGAGGCCTTGGGCCCTGACCAATGACGGAAGGTGACTCAGAGCCTGTGCCCGTCTGGCCATCCTTCCTTCGTCAGTATGATCCTGTGAGCACTCCCTGCTGGGGAGAATGATGCGTGCCAGCTGTGGCCAGGGGGCATCCTGGTAAAAATAATTTTTCCATGATCTTGGAGCAGAGGGTGTCAGCAGTGGGTTTCCAGGCCTCGGGTGCTTGGCAGGGCAAAAGGAGTAGGTCAGTTCAAAGAAGTTCAAGGAAAAGTGTCTGACATACACTCGTGCTTCCCCCTGGGCTTTGTATATATTCTTCCCTCTGCCTAGAATGCTCTTCTCTGACTTCTCTGCCTGATAAACTCCTACCCATCCTTCAATGCCCAGCATAACATCGCCTCTTCTAGGAAGCCCTTCCTCACCCCAGATCAGGTGCAATCACACAGGCTTCCCTCTCCTACCAGAGTGTATTCATGCCAGGGCTACCATATGAGGTACCACAGACTTGGTGGCTTACACAACCGAAATTTATTGTCCCACAGTTCTGGAGGCTAGAGTCCAAGATCAAGGTGTCGACAAAGTTGATTCCTTCTGAGGGATGTGAGGAAGAATCTATTCCAGGCATCTTGCCTAGCTTCTGACGGTTTCCTGGCCATCTTTGGCGCTCCTTGGCCTGTAGAAGCATCACCAATCTCTGCCACCTTCTTCACATGGTGTTCTTCCTGTGTGCACATCTGGTACGTGTCCGAATTTTCCCCTCCTTTTTATAATGACACCAGTCGTATTGGATCAGGGCCCACCCTGATGACCTTATTTTAACTAATGACATCTGCAGTGGTCCTATAAGGTCATATTCTGAGGTACTGGGTGTTACAACTTCAACATATGAATTTGAGGGGACACAATTCAACCTGTGACACAGAGGTTCCAATTCTCTGGGCTGTGAAAGTGCCTGTGCCATCTCTAGCAAGTCAGTGCCTGGCACAGACCAGCCCCAGAGTAGGGCTCAGTGACTGTTGGATAAGTAGGTGGGTGGACAACTGGGTGGGTGGGCGGATGGGTGCATAGGTGGATGGGTGAATGGCTGGCTGGCTGGATGGATGGATGGATGGATGGGTAGGGGAAGGGGTGGATGGATGGATGATTGGGCGGATGGATGGATGGATGGATGGATGGATGGATGGATGGATAGGGGAATGGGCGGATGGATGGATGATTGGGCAAATGGATGGATGGATGGATGGATGGATGGATGGATGGATGGATGGTTAGGGGAATGGGTGGATGGATGGATGATTGGGCAAATGGTTGGATGGATGGATGGATGGATAGGATAGGTGAATGGGTGGATGGATGGATGATTGGGCAAATGGATGGATGGATGATGATGATGATGGATGGATGGGTAGATGGATGCGTGGGTAGATATATAGGCGAATGGGTGGATAAGTGGATGAATGGAAAGACGGCTGAATGGACAGATAGCCATAAGGAATGTATCATCAAGGGAGCCATCCCAAAACACACCAGTGCCAGAGAGAATGAGCCCAGTGGGCTGTGGTAAGCAGGAAAAACTAAGTGGAGGGCAGAGATTTCAGCTGAGCCTTGACTGAAGGGGGAGAATTGGGGTCACAGTCTGAACTGGACAGAGTGATGACATGAGCAAGCACCTATTCAAGGGGCAAAACTCCTCGCCATTTCTCAGTCATTTCTCAGTTTCTTCGTCTGTAAAATGGACATTTATCTGTCTTCTCTTTGTTGTGACCCACAAATACTGGGGAGATATGAGGATGCTTAAGACAGTGATGCACCCTGAACTGCTCAGAACATTCACACTAGGTGTGTGTCTGAGCCCATAGACCCGCATTTCTCACCCGGACGGCTCAACCACATCCCCTCCAACCAGCTGCCCTCGGGAAAGCAGCCTTTATAAAGATCACAGCACTGCCCTTCACAGGCTCCTCCCAGCACTTACCTGCCCTAGGACCTGAACTCTGCCCAAACTGCCCCCACTGGAGGCCCCCCCCTTACCACCTTGAGCCTTCTTTTTGCACCTTACACAGCCCGTGTCCTTCCCTGCCTTCAGAATGCAATGTCCTCCACACACCCTTGCCGAAGGATGAATGAATGAATACAAGGATTTTTTCCTTAAAGCTTCCACACATTGTGCGCGCCCTGCGAATCAGGCTGTGTGCTGCGTGCTCGCACATCCTCTCCCTGAACGCTTACGGCAGATTTCGAAGACGGCTACGTTGTCACCCAGATCAGAGGGGAGCTGTGGCAGAGCTGGGTTCGGAACCCAGGCTGCTAGAAAGGAGCTGCTTGGGAAAGCATAGGTGGATGGCTGAGTGGCTGGCTGGCTGGCTGAATGAGAGGCTTCTACAGAAGAGTGATGGCCCCGGGGACCACACACACACACACACACACACTCATGCACGCACACTGAGGAACCTAAGAGAGAGACACCATTTTTCCCTTCAGAGGGCTGTCCTGTTTTCTCAATGACCAAGTGAACAAGCCCCTCCCGCTCCCCTGCTCTGAGCCCTGGGGCCCCAAGCAGGAATTAAAACCCCAGCCTGACCCTTTGGGGGCTTACCCTACAGCTGAGGAGATGAGAAAATACTTGCCAGAAGCCTCTAGAGCTCAAGCAGACACTGTTCTGGACTTGGAGCAAAAAGTCACCGTGTCAGCAAAGGGGCTCAGCAGGGGCTCCCTGGAAGGGTTGGGGAACTGCGAAAGGGAGGCACTGGAGAAAATACTAAATTTTAAAGAATCTAGAACAATAATAAACCCAATTTGAAATGGACAAGACCTTTACAGAAAGAACTATAACACTTCACTGAAGAACATACAAGAAGGCCTGAGTAAACGCACAGGAACACCCTGGTCCTGAGTGGAAAGGTTCACTGTGGTCCACAGTGTTGATTTTCCCCAAGTTAATCTATAATGTCCGTGTTCTCTCAACCAAAATTCCAAGACAATTTTTTGTGGACCTTGGTAAGCCGATTCACATGGAAGAGGAAACGCGCGACGGCCAAGACAATTTAGAGAAAGAACAATGAGGGAGCCGGCCCCATCAGAATCTGCTACAAAGCTCTAGTAAATAATAGAGTGTGGGTTGGTGTCGAGAGAGAGGAATTGGACAACTGGCATTTTTTAGAGAGCCAGAAACAATTCTGTGGCTATGTGGGGATTAGTGTAGGATAAAGGAAACCCTTTAAATCAGCTGAGGAACGATGAGCCATGTAACAAATGGTGTTAGGATATATACCCAGGGAAAAAATGAATCTAGACCTCCCCTCCCTCACGCAATTCTCACACACGGTCACAGCAACAAATTCTACAGATACTAGAGAACTAAGCGTATAAAAATGATCAAAGTATTAGATACAATTTAACAGAATGTGTTTATAACTTTGGGTAAGCACAGCCATCTTTCAAAAACACAAATAGGGACGGCTGGCTGACTCAGTCGGTACAGCATGCGACTCTTCATCACGGGGTCCTGAGTTCAAAGCCCATGTTGGCATAGAGCCTACTTAAAAAAAAAAAATTGACTCATAAAGCAAAACACAGTTCTATGGTGTATACCAGAGACGCTACCAAAACACCGTGATTCAAAATGGTGAAGAATGAAGGGATGGACACAGATTTATGAGACAACTGGAAACGAAAAGGCAGGGTCTGCAGCCCTGATACCAGAATTCAAGCAAAACAAAACATTTAATGAGACAAAGAAAGACTTGTGAGAACGCTAATGCCACATTTCACAATGCAGATGTGATAGGACAATCTACACACCAAATGACACATCAGTCCCCTCCCTGAAACAGACAATGGTGAGCGTTCACGTGAACACAAATAGCTTCACATTCTTCGCCCATTCGAGGAAGTCTTCCCTAGACCTCCTTGTCACCAATTTCCAATCAGGTTCTTCTCAAGTCCTTTCCCATCCAGGTAACTGTCGGGCAGAGCCTATGAATCAGTACAGATCAGGCTTCCGTACAGTTTATCTTCCAGGCAAAACGAATGATCAGGTCACCCCTTCGCTTGACGTTCTGCCCAGTGGAAGGATCTCCCTTCACCTCTGCTCTTCAGGGGTGTCCCAGAAAGGCGCTATTGTGCTGTACGTGACCACTTAGTGCAGAACCATCTGTAAATCAGGCCTAGGTTTTCTCTTCCTCTGTCAGCGTGGTGCAGAGAATACTCCAGAAGGCCATGAGCGTGGGCTTGGACAGAGGAGAGAATGCAGTGAAGTAGGAGTCATGTACACTTGGGCCACTTCCTCATGCAATTACTTGCATCTTCAGGGCTTCCTTGAGCCCAATCTCAAATATACCAGTCCCATTTAAAAAAAAAAAAAAGATTTTATTTATCTATTTATTTGAGAAAGAGAGAGGGATAAAGTGGGGGTCAGGGGAGGGGCAGAGGGAGAGGGACAAGCAGACTCTGTGCTGAGTGCAGAGCCCAATGAGGGGCCCAATCCCATGACCCCGAGATCATGACCCGAGCTGAAGTCAAGAGTCGGATGCCCAACCGACTAAGCCGCCCAGGCGCGTCGCTACCAGTCCCGTTTGATAATGAGTGTACTGCCCACTCTTGTGGCTTTATGGCTCAGACAACACCCTATCCGTGACGGGCAGCTCAGATCGCCTGGTGACTTGGGGGCCTGTGGCGACATCCCCAATAGCAAGATAAAAGTTGTCTCTCAAAAAAGGAGTAGCTACCCACTGAGGGTGGAAGGGCTTTGTTCCGAAATCCTAAGGGTCTGACAAAGGCTCCATCTTTCTCTGCCAGTGACACTTGAGGCACCATGGGATCCACTGGATCACCTGATCCATACAGCAGAGCAGTGTGCTGGGCAGCCGAGACCTGTCGTAGAGCCTTCTCTTGTTCTGGGCCCCACTCAAGACTAACAGTTGATCAGGTCCCGTGGTAAATGGCCCTGAGTAGCATACCTCAATGAGGGTTATATTGCTTCCAAAATCCAAAACAGACCTGCTAGGTCTTATGCCTTTTTTGGGGGTTATAGGATGGGCCAGATGCAATAATATGTCTTTTACTTTAGAAGGTTTATCTTGACAAGTCCACACTCCTGGACCCCTGGGAATTTCACTGAAGCGAAAGACTGCTTTCTGTGGGATTTATCTCCCATCCTCTGATGCACAAATATCTTCTTTTTTCAAGATTTTATTTTTAACTTATCTCTACACCCAACGTGGGGCTTGAACTCATAACCTCGAGATCAAGAGTTGCCTGCTGTACCGACTGAGCTGGCCACGTGTCCCTGATGCACAAATCACAGGTGTCTTAACCAATGTCTAGAGTCACTGTGATGTCCTGTTCACTGGGCCAATCAGCCTAGTATCGATCATGGACCAGCATGATGTCTTGAGGGAAAAAAAAGGCAATCAAGACCCCTGGGGATGAAACCATGACCTCGGCCTGGAGAGTTGTGGTGCACCTGAAGAGGGAGAGTGCAGGTATATTGCTGGCCTTGACAGCTGGGACAAAACTGCTTCCTGTGCTCTTTACCACCATGTGTTGAGAAAAAAGCATTTGCCAGGCCAATAGCTGCATACCAGATTCCAGGAAGCTATGGACTGAATGTCTAAATCCCCCCCCCCAAATTCATAGGTTGCCATCCTAAGCCCCACCATGATGGAATTAGGAGGTGGGGATTCTGCCTGCTGCTGAGTATAGCTATTCCAGTTATGCATTCCAGAAGGGGGAAAATAGCCCCAGGATGGATCTCAGTCAGACCTGAGCTAACGATTCACTGATCACCTGACCTCCGTGGTCCCTAGTCTGACTCATGAACCCCAGTGACATTTTGGATCAGTTCAGAGCCAGTGTCTGGAAATCTCTGGAAAGACTGATTATTTCCTTTCCCCCAGTACACAGTCACTCTGGCAAACATGCCTAGGTCCCTTTGGGGAAGGGTGGGAGAAAGATCACCAGTATAAATTTTTGGCAATCTAGCAGATCCTCCTTCAAGGGACACCATCCCCCCCTTTATTCAAGGGGTTCTAGGTCTGTAAACTGGTTCAAGACTATGAACTGATCGAGAGGCCCTGACTCTCTGTTTTGGTGATTCAAGTAGATTTCTGTTTATTCAAGCTGGAAATCTGCTTGTACAGATCAAGGAAGGATTTAGTAGATGGCCCATCTTCTTCTCCTCTAGGGACCCTGCAATCCACTAGCCAACGCAGATGTCTCTGTAAACTAGACTATTCGGATTGCTTCTCTGGCATTGCTGTCCATCCCAGTAACCATGGCGCACCTTGTGTTTGGTAGTAAATACCAAGGCTTGACGCCTGCCACTCCAGCATCTCCTTATCCCCATGTATTTAGAGATCCAAGTTCAGTAGTAGAAATTCCCACTGCAATTTCTGACCCGAAGAGAAAAGAGACCACAGCTGCTGGAGCTCCTCTCACAAATGTGTTTGTCACAATGGTGAAGGGGAGGTCCTCTGGACCCTCCCATGGTGGGTAAGTAGGCCTTCCTTGACAAATCCACCCCGATGGTCCAATCTCCCTAAGCCTCTGGATATTTTGTTCTGCAGCATATGAAGGCAGGTCTGGCATTTGAACTTCATTTAATCTGTGACCACTTTGGGTCTGTTTCACTCAGCCAACCAAACTGTTAGAGTCCTATTAATTCCTTGTGCTAAAACACTAAATCCGGAATATGTGTTTCATGGATTCATACAGAGGTTGACATGGTTTGACAGAGGTTGTCAAACATTTTCTGTAGATAGCCAGATAGCAAATACTTTCGGCTTTGCAGACCAGTCTCTCTCTGCCAGTACTAGTTGATTCTCTTACTGGAGCACAAAAGCAGCCATAGACAATCTATAAATGAGAATATATCCCAATAACATTTTCTTTATGGACACTGTAATTTGAATTTCCTATATTTTCACGTATCATGAAATGTAACTCTTCTTTTGATTTTTCTCAGCCATGTAAAAAATGCAAACACATTCTAGTTTACCAGTTGTACAGAAACAGCAATGGGGCAGATTTGGTGCATAGGCATAGTTTACCAATCCTTGCCTTAGGGTTTACAATCGTATCTTTCATTGCTCTCAACCTGACTTCAAATAATATCGCGCTACTTCACATACACTCGCAATTCTTCCCTCCCACCCTCTCATGTATTATTGTCACATATTTTATTTTTCTATACACTATATAAACTTTTTTTATTTTTTTATTTTTTAAAGATTTTATTTATTTTTTCAACAGAGATAGAGACAGCCAGCAAGAGAGGGAACACAAGCAGGGGGAGTGGGAGAGGAAGAAGCAGGCTCATAGCGGAGGAGGCTGATGTGGGGCTCGATCCCACAACGGCCGGATCACTCCCTGAGCCGAAGGCAGACGTTTAACCGCTGTGCCACTCAGGTGCCCCTATATAAACTTTTTAAAAAGTTTTATTGGTTTAGCGGCACCTGGGTGGCTCAGTTGGTTAAGCATCCAACTCTTGATTTCTGCTCAGGTCATGATCTTAGGGTTGTCGGGCTCTGTGCTGGGCATGGGGCCTGCTTAAGATTCTCTCTCTCCCTCTCCCTCCATCCCTTGGTCCCTCCCCACCCACCAAAAAAGTTTCTCTTATTTAAGTAATCTCTACACCCAATGTGGGGCTCAAACTTGCAACCCTGAGACCAAGAGTTGCGTGCTCTTCTGACTGAGCCAGCCAAGCACCTCTGTTTTTCCATGCACTATAAGTCTCCACTACACTGTTATTATTTTTGTTTTAGATAGTTAATTCCCTATTAGGGTGACTAAAAATAATTTAAACATGTCTTTTATATTTCCTTTCATTTTAACCATTTCTGAAAATCAATATTCCCTTGTAGAGTGCCAAGAACCTGTCTGGTATCATATCCTTCCACTTGAAAAACTTCCTTTCAGATCTGGTGGTACAGCTCAGCTGATAACGAATTCTCAGCTTTTGTCGATTTGAAAAAGTCTTTCATTTTTTAAAAAAAATTATATGCAGTAAAATTGAGTTTATTTGTATATAATTCTGAGTTTTGAGACCTGGATAGAATCATATAATCACCACAGTCTGGATACAGAACAGTTGTGCTTTCATTTAAAAAGAAAAAAAGCTTTTATTTTGAAAGAATTATAGACTCATATGAAGTTGCAAAAAATAGCATAGAGTTCTGTTTACTTTTCACCTAGATTTGCCCAACGGTTGCATCTTACATAACTATTGTACAAAATCAAATCCTATTATTCTCAATTCAACAACATTAGGGCAATATTATTAAGCAGACTTATTCAGATCTTATTTAGATTTCACCAGTTTTTACATGCACTCATGTGTGCGTGTAATTGTATGCAATTTTATTCCATGTATAGATCCATGGTACCAGCACCTTCGTTTTTCTACAGTAAACTCTTCATCCAATGTGGGGCTCAAACTCCTGACCCCGAGGGGCGCCTGGGTGGCACAGCGGTTAAGCGTCTGCCTTCGGCTCAGGGCGTGATCCCGGCATTATGGGATCGAGCCCCACATCAGGCTCCTCTGCTGTGAGCCTGCTTCTTCCTCTCCCACTCCCCCTGCTTGTGTTCCCTCTCTCGCTGGCTGTCTCTATCTCTATCAAATAAATAAATAAAATCTTAAAAAAAAAAAAAAAAAAACTCCTGACCCCGAGATCAAGAGCTGCATGTTCTGACTAAGCCAGCCAAGCACCCCGGCACATTCATTTTTGGAAGATATTTTTATTGTATACAGAATTCTGGGTTGACAGTTTCTTCAGCACTTTCAGATGTCAATTCACGGAGTGACTGCCTGGCTCAGTCAGTAGAGCATGTGACTCTTGATCTTGGGGTCATGAGTTCAAGCACCATGTTGGGCCTAGAGCTTACTGAAACAAACTGTAAACAAACAAACAAACAAACAAGCTGGTTCATTGCCTTCTGCTTACATAGTTTCTGATACGAAGTCTGCTGTCATTCTTGCCTTGGCGCTTCTCTAAGTAGCAATGTCCTTTTTCCCCCCTCTGGCTCCTTCAGGATTTTCCCTTTAGTTTTCGGTAGTTTGACTATGATGTATTAGGTGGTCTTATTTTTGCTTTTTTGTTGGTGGAGGGTAATTTGTCCTACTTGGGTGTTCTCTGATTCTTAAAGACCTACAGTCAATGTCTTCCACCATTTTTGGAAAATTCTCAGCCATTATCTCTTCACATATTTCTTCCGCTCATGCTCTCTCTCCCTTTTCCTTCTGGGATTTCAATTACATGTGTATGAGATCATTTGATATTGCCAAATTGTGGCTCTTGGACGCTCTGTTCTGTTTTTTGGTTTTACACTTCCTTTTCTCTGTGTTTCAGTTTAGATCATTTCTGTTGACCCATCTTCAAGTTTACTGACTCTTTCCTTAGTTTTGCTGGGCCTACTGAGGAGCCCATAGAGGCATCCTTCATCTTGGCTACTATGACTTTTTTTCTTTTTTAATTTCTAGAATTTCCATCTGACTCTTACACCTCCCATCTCTGCTGAAGTTCCCTATCTGTTTATGCACGTGATCCACCTTTCCTACTAGCACTTTTAACATATAAATCATGATTATATTTAAAAACCCTTATCGGGGGGCGCCTGGGTGGCACAGAGGTTGAGCATCTGCCTTCGGCTCAGGGCGTGATCCCGGCGTTATGGGATCGAGCCCCACATCAGGCTCCTCTGCTATGAGCCTGCTTCTTCCTCTCCCACTCCCCCTGCTTGTGTTCCCTCTCTCGCTGTCTGTCTCTATCTCTGTCGAATAAATAAATAAAATCTTTAAAAAAAATAAAAAAATAAAAACCCTTATCGGAGTGCCTGGGTAGCTCAGTTGGTTAGGTGTCCAACTCTTGATCTCAGCTCAGGTCTTGATCTCAGGGTTGTGAGTTGAAGCCCTATGCTGGGCTCCACACTAAGCATGGAGCCTACTTAAAAAAATAAATAAAAAATAAATAAAAGCCCTTGTCTAGGGGCGCCTGGCTGGCTTAGTCAGTCAAGCATGCAACTCTTGATCTCTGGGTCATGAGTTCGAGCCCCATGTTGGCTGTAGAGTTTACTTNGTAGAGTTTACTTTAAAAAAAAAAAAAGCTGTTTTTTTTTTTTTTTTAAGCTCTTGTCTAATCGTTTCAACAACTGAATGATTTCTGAGTCTGGCTTGTTTGATTCCTTTGAACATAAGCAAGTGTAAGAAGGCGAGTGAGGCTGGAGATCAGGGATAGAAAAACTGCAGAGAGAGAGAGACAGTGGCCATGGGACAGTGTCCTTCCAGCCATTATGGGGATTGGGCTTTACTCTAAGAGCAATGGGAACTATTGGAGAGTATAAGCAGGGGAGTCATATGATCAATTTTGGGTTTTTAAAAGATCTTCTAGTGGTATACAGAGAATGGAATGTTTGAGGGCCAGAGGAGAAGCAGGGAGATCGATCAGGAAGCAGAGGAAAAAAGGGGAGTATGGCACATCCAGGGCAGCGGATGTCCCTGTACCTGGACCCTGTGTACCATTTCCATGTCCTTCCAGCACCAGGAAGGAAAAAGAACTGGTTCTAGAGAGGGAGTTTGAAAGGGAGTTCGAGGTTTCTTGCTAGGTTTAAAAATATGACCACCAGAGGGCGCAAAATCCTAAAGAGACGCCTGAACTCGGACCTGGGTCCATGCCCCCCTCGCCCCGCCCCCNAGAATGGAATGTTTGAGGGCCAGAGGAGAAGCAGGGAGATCGATCAGGAAGCAGAGGAAAAAAGGGGAGTATGGCACATCCAGGGCAGCGGATGTCCCTGTACCTGGACCCTGTGTACCATTTCCATGTCCTTCCAGCACCAGGAAGGAAAAAGAACTGGTTCTAGAGAGGGAGTTTGAAAGGGAGTTCGAGGTTTCTTGCTAGGTTTAAAAATATGACCACCAGAGGGCGCAAAATCCTAAAGAGACGCCTGAACCGCCGCCCTGTGTCCTGGGACTTGGGCAGCCAGACGAGGACCCCTCTCCTTGTCCAGTCAGATGGCTGATTCTAGGGCTGACAGGAACCAGACTTCAGTCCCGAGGGTGTTTTGTGAGAAAGCAGTGAGTAAACTGAAGGAATCCTGGAGTGGGAGCCTCAAAATGAGTTCTAGCCCCTTCCCCACAGCTCCCTGACTTAGGCAAGTTACATCACCTCCCCGAGCCCGGTATCTGCAAGAATGGAGATAATTTTTGCCACTATTTCCCCTTTTACTTCCCAGTCTGGCCCAGGCTCTCATTTCAGAGAGAGGCCGTGTAATGTAGGGACTCAGAATGTGGTGTCTGAGGCTCCCGGGATTATTTCCCATTCCAACCACAAACTAGCCAAACTACCTTGGTCAAGTGACTTTACCTCCTGAGAGCCCCAGTTTCCGTCTTTGTTAAGAGAGCACCCTAACACATCCCTTGCACAGTTGCAAACTGTAAGATAATGTCCCGAAGTACTTAACAGAGTTGCTGGCTCGTAATAATTGTTCCAAGTATGCTCATTATCCCGCTAGAAACGGGACTCACATTCATTTCAGGGCTTACTTGAATCTCCAGGACTGGGACTCTGCTGGTAATTCCTTTAGTGGCTTTCAGCAAGATTCCTTCCCTTTTCTGAGCCTCAGTTTGTCCAACAGAAAAAAAAGGGAGGTGGGATTCGAACGAATACTCAGCAGAAACCCTTTTAGCCCTGACATTCCAGGCTGCTTCGATCTCCCTCCCTCCCTCCTACCTCCCCTCCCTTCCTGTCTTTCTTCCATTTAACCATCACGTATTCATTCACTCGGCAATTACATATTTATTGGGTAACTACTGTGTTCCAGGTGCAGGACATAAAACAGACCCACATCAAAACAGGTGTCATCCACGGAGAGCCAGCCCGTGGAAAACATGTTTGTTTGAAAAGCTTCTTTGCTTTCTCTTCCAGCAATCAATGCTTGCAGGTTATTTCGTGTTTGGAACAGGAAAGAATTGTGCCAAGAGTTTATTTCTGTGCATTTCCGTGTGGCTGTGTACACACACACATTTATATATAACGTTTGCTGCAGTGTTGTCATGGGAACCGGGTTTTGGTCTCCGGGCCTGAGGGATGCCTGTGCGTGGAGGAGCTTTTATGGAACACCCCCTGCATGCACTTTTGTGTGACGTTCGATCCTGCTGGGAGAGTTGCCCCAAGAGCCTTTGTCAGCCCTTTTGATCATCGCTGCCTATTTTTCTCATTGATCTTGTCGGATGTGAGCGAATTGGACTGAGAGAACTGAATGTCAAGCTCGGTGATTGGCAGGGCAAGATCCTCTGGGACATTTGCCAACTAGCAGCATGGATGGGTCAGCTCGGGCTTTTTTGTCTTCTTCAACCCTTGATGTGGGAATGTTTAAGGCTTTGGGGAAGACTTGGATGAGAAGACAAAAGCAGCCAGGGAATGTGTTTTCAGGACGACAGCTGCAGCAGCCACTTTGGGACTTGGCAGGCGGTGCCAGAGTGGGGAGGGGCAGAGTGCCAGCTGGAGGGAGGGAAGGGACTCACCATTCGCCAGTGGCTTCTCTGGGTCTGGCCCCATCCTGGGTGCTTTGCGGATGTTACTTCCTGGGATCCTGGGATCCACCCTGTAGGATAGACATCGTGCTTCCTAGCGGGAGACTGGCACGGGAGGCAGAGGCAAAGTGGCCTGGCTAGGGAGTGGCAAAGCTGAGATTCAAACTCAGGTTGGGCCTGACCCCCAGCTGGGCTTTACCCACTCCGTTGTGCCACTGGATGACCTTCCACCGCCAGGTTCTCCTCGAATCTGGGCGGGGAATGGCAGTCCAGAGAACGGAGTCCTCGCAAACCCCAGGTATGAGGAAGAGCTGAAGGGAAGAGGACCCCATTTACTGATGACCTGTGTTCAGTACTGGGCTCGGTCTTTCCACCTCACAGCTCAGCTGGAACATTGAAACTCCCCTAATCCCTGTGCTGATGAGAGAAATCAAGGCCCAGAAGGGTGAAGTGACTTAACTCAGGCTCAGAACTGGGTTTTGAGCCAAGGCAATTGTTTTCCCAAACGAAAGCCCTATAGTACTGCCCTGGGCCTTCTTCTCCCGCATTTCTCAGCTACAGTGCCAAAGAGGGGGGGTTAGGTGTTCTAAGAGCAGGGAAGGCCACTCAGAAAACCTGATATGGTGGAGGACTCCAACCGGCCCAGATAGTGCTCCCCCAAATCTACCAGAGTGGGTGACACACAGGAACTCAGTCAACACCCATCCTTCCATTTATGGAGCGCCTCATCCGTGCCAGGCTCTGTCTGGGTACAGGGCACCCAGCAATGAATGTGAAAGTCATGGTCACTGCTATTGGGAGCTTACTCTCTAGCACAGGGACCGCCATGAAACAAGTAAGTTTAAGTGTAAGAAGGTCAATGACACTACAGGTGCGAATAGCAGGGACTGTTGGCCTGGGTGGAGGGGGGTGTTTGCATTTACTTACAGGAACCTTCCGGACACCTTGGCTCAAGAAGACTGAGAATATAACTGAGTGCTGAAAGTCGGCCATGCTATGGCATGAAATGAAAGAAGTTTCTATTTTCCTGATGTTCAGATGTGATAATTGTTCCTAAGCCATTTACAGCTTCATTGACAAGATAAAGAGGTTAAGGGTTATTGACTACTTACTACAGCCAGGTACGAGGCTACAGAAGCCCCCTCTGAAGACAGTGTGATGGAAGCGTAGGAAAATAATGTCCCAACACAAAAGTAACAGAAGACAGGAGCATCTGGGTGGCTCAGGCAGTTGAGAGTCTGACTCTTGATTTCGGCTCAGGTCGTGCTCTCAGTGTTGTGGGATCCAACCCCATTTCAGTCTCCATGCTCAGTGCAGAGTCTGCTGGAGATTCTCTCTCTCCCTCTCTCTCTGCCCCTCCCCATGCGTGCTAAGTAAATAAATAAATAACATCTTTTTAAAAAATAGTAGCAGAAGGTAGGAGCAATTAAATCTGTCTGGGGGAGCAGGAAGAGAATGGAGGAAAGTTTATCCCATAGATGATACTCGAGCTGGGTTTTGAAGGATGCATAGGAGCTTGCTAGGCAGTCCAGGAGCCAGAGACAGTGCAAGTGGTGGGAATGATGTATGGAAAGACTTGGCAACAGGAAAGTGCATGGCTCTTTGGGGTGCATGTCCGTGGGGAAGGGGCAAGAACTGAGGGCGCAGAGATTGGTAGGAGCCAGATGTAGTCAGGCACGTACCCTGGTCAGGAACCTGGGCTCTATCCAGTCCTCGCTTAGCCTGCATAAGGGGGAGAACCATGCATCTTCTTCAACTTTGCCACTTCAGTGGAAGAAAAGGCGTGTAATGAGGGTAGGGGAAAAAAGCATGATTGCCAAATTTGGGAAACTGAAAAATGTCCATCTGCAGAATTAATTCTAAATCGCTGCTATTTTCATTCTCATGCCAGCGGGAAAGGCAGAGCCTAGCAACGCGCCCCAGCCTCTTTCCAGGTGTCTGGAGTGCCAGCAGGCCAGGCCAGGCTAGCAGGCTGGCTCCCGTGGAGATCATCAGAGCCAGTTCGGAGCTTGGTGCCAGCTGTGGGCATCTGGAAATCCAGCTTCCTCTTCCAGTCATTGGATAGGGGGAAAAGAGAGTCCAGGATTTTCCCAAGGCAGCAAACTTGGCAGGATGATTAAATAGCATCCGGCTTGACAAAAGCCAGGGGAAGGCTGGGCCACCCAGGGTGGAGGATATGGTTTGCAGACTCGAGATGGGATATGTGGGTGATTTGTGAAGTCCCTTGGTTTAGAGAGAGCTGGAAGCCTGTGAGGCGGGTATTAGAGACCTCTCATGGGGCCAGGCCCAGTGGCAGTGCAGGTTGATCTCAGTAGATTTGGTGTAGGGGGTTCTAGTAAGGCCTGGCATCAGCAAGGTGAAAGGCTGCCTTGCCCCCAGACCCAGCAGCCGTCTCCTGAACATGCTGGGTGGTTAGACAGACAAGGGAGGAAGCAACCCCTGTTATGGTTCAGGTCCTAGGTGCGGGCAGTATTAGTACTCAGAGCTCTATCAGAGTGTTATGGGGATTAAATGAGTTGATACATATGAAGAGTTTTGCTCAATGCCTGGCTCATAGTGAATGCTCAGTGACAGTTAGCTGTTGTTTCTATCAGCCAGCCAGGCTGATGGTTGGTTTCTGCTTGCTAGCTTACTCAATACTCATGACAGCTCTCGGAAGTAGGAATTAATAGGTGAAAAAAATTATTGTTATGGGGCACCTGGGTGGCACAACGGTTAAGCGTCTGCCTTCGGCTCAGGGCGTGATCCCGGCGTTATGGGATCGAGCCCCACATCAGGCTCCTCCGCTATGAGCCTGCTTCTTCCTCTCCCACTCCCCCTGCTTGTGTTCCCTCTCTCGCTGGCTGTCTCTATCTCTGTCGAATAAATAAATAAAATCTTAAAAAAAAATTATTGTTATAGTTGGGGAAACTTTGGCATCGTGGGGTTCTGGAACTTGCTCAAAGACGCAGAGTTAAAAGTGGAAGAGAGGAAAGAACTCTTATGCCTCAACACCAATAAAAAGGCAAACAGGGAGGGGCGCCTGGGCGGCTCAGTCCATTAAGCATCTGACTCTTGATCTCAGGGTCATGATTTCAACCCCTGCATTGGGCTCCACAGTGGGTGTGGACCTACTTAAAAACAAAAAGCACAAACGGAAACGCCTGGCCGGCTCAGCAGGTGGAGTGCCAGACCCTTGATCTTAGGGTTGTGAGTTCAAGTCCCACATTAGGTGTCGAACCCACTTGAAAAAAAACTCAAAATTTTTTAAAAATTCAAAAATGGGCAAAGCACTTGCATAGACATTTCTATAAAGAAGCCCACCTGGGTGGCTCGGTTGGTTTAGTGTCTGCCTTCAGTGCAGGTCATGATCTCAGGGGCCTGGGATCAAGCCCCACGCTGGGCTCCCAGCTCAGTGGGGAATCTGCTTCTCCCTCTGCCCCTCCCCCTGCTCATGCTCTCTCTGTCTCTCTCTCAAATAAATAAATAAAATCTTTAAAAATTAAACAGAATTACCATATAATCCAGCAATTCCACTTCCGGGTGTATACACCAAAGAATGGAAAGCAGTAACTGGAATGGATACTTGCATATCCATTCTTAAAGGTCCATTGATCTCTGTATGGATGAACAAAATGTGGTATATCTATGTAATGGGATATTATTCAGCCTTAAGGAGGAATTATGTGCTGATACATGCTGCAGGATGGATGAACCTTAGAAACATACTAAGTGAAATGTGCCAGATACAAAAGGACAAGTATTGTGTGACTCCACTTACACAAGGTACCTAGAGTAGTCAGATTCATAGAGACAGGAAGTAGGATGTGGTTGCCAGGGAGGAAGAGAACAGGGAGTTACTGTTTAACCAGTACAGGAGTTTTGGTTTGGGATGTGGCAGAAGTTCTGAAGATGAACACTGGGGATGGGCAGCGGTGGTGATTGTGCAACAATGTGAATACCACTTTAAGGCCATTTAATTGTACACTTAAAATGGTTAAAGTGGGGGCACCTGGGGGGCTCAGTTGGTTAAGCACCTGACTCTGGGTTTCAGCTCAGGTTGTGATCTCAGGGTTGTGGGATTGAGCCCTGCAGTGGGCTCTCCCACTGAGTGCAAAGTCAGCTTGAGTTTCTCTCGCCCTCTGCCCCTCCCCACCGTGCTCATGCTCTCTCTAAAATCAATCTTTAAAAAAATGGTTAAAGCGATGAATTTTATGTTGTGTATATCTAACCAAAATTTTTAAAAAGTTGCAAGAAGGAGGAGGAAAGAAACAGTAGCAGAGCTGTAATTAGGACCGGGCTCTATATGTCTCCAGGGAGCCCTGGGATGGTTCCCTGGATTTGCTTTCCCCTTTCTAGGAAAATGCTCCCCATTTTTTTTTCAAAACTTACCAGCAAAGGGACGCCTGGCTGACTTGGTTGGTGGATCATGTGACCTTTGAGCTCAGGCTTGTGGGTATAGAGATCGATCTCAGCCCCATGTTGGGTGTAAAGATTACTTTAAAAAAAAATCTGAGGGCCACCTGGGTGGCTCAGTTGGTCAAGCGTCTGACTTTGGCACAGGTCATGATCTTAGGGTCTCGGGATCGAGGCCTGCTTGGGCTCTACCCTCAGAGGAAATGTCTGCTCGTCCCTCTGCGCGCCCAACCCCTCCCCCCATGTGCACACATGCTGTCTCTCTTTCTCAAATAAATAAATAAATAAATAAATAAATAAATAAATAAAATCTCTAAAAAAAAAAATCATAAAAAACAACAACAGGTGACCAGCAAAGTGAAAAGAGGTATCTTGGTGATGACGGACACACTCAGATGTAACAAATTCTTTTTAATTCAAAGCATTTGCCAGTGGTGTTCAGCTTGAAGGACAGGCCTAATTTTGCTCAAGTTAGGTCGGAGGATGGAAGTGCTGAGGAGTCAGAACAGGGTACTGCACTCTGTCCTCTCCACTCTGCACCTGGTCCCACAACCTGTGTTCCCACAGCATTTGTCATTTTGTGTCCAGGTGACAAACATTTATGGGATACTCCGATTTGTGTTTTCTCAACACCAGTTCTCAGACACCCACTCGGGGTCCTCCAACTTAACTCGGTTTTGATACCATCCACCTGGAGATGGCATCAAATCCCACAGGCTGAGGGCTCAGTCCTATGGGACCGCCCACCCCCCTCATCTCAAAGCCTGGCTGCAAGGCCAGCTTATCCCCCGTGCTTCTGACCTACCCGCTAGAGATCAGAGGTTCCCATGATCCCTTCCTTGGGTTTGATTAATTTGCTGGAGCGGCTTACAGAATTCAGAGAAACATCTTACTCACTAGATGACCAGTTTATTTTGAAAGGATGTTACTCGGGAACAGCCAGCTGGAAGAGAAGCACAGGGCGAGGTGTGGGGCAGGGTCTGATCAGCCATCCCTCTCCAGGGGCGCCACTCTCCCCAAATCTCTGCATGCTCACCAGTCCAGAAGCTCTGTGGACCCCATCCTTTGGCGTTCTTAACAGAGGCTTCATTACCCAGGCGTGACTAAATAAATCATTGGAACTCAATCTCCAGCTCTCCTCCCCTTCTCAGAGGTCCTGGGGTGGGGCTGAAAGTTCCAACTCTCTAATCTCAGGGTTGGTTCCCCTGACAACCAGCCCCCACCCCCCATCCTTAGGTGACCTAGGGGCTTTCCAGAAGTCACATCGTTAACATAACAAAAGACACCTTTATCATTCTAATCACTTAGGAAATTCCAAGAGTTTTAGAGCTCTCTGCCAGGAACAGAAGGCCAAATATAAGTTTCTTATTACAAATCACAATATCACAAGTGTAGAATACGTGTCATGCTCTATTCTATAACCTAGAGATACACCAGTGAGCAAAACAAAGTCCCTCCTCTTCTAGGGCTAACATTCTGGGGGGAGGGGAGAGGTAGACTTTGAACTCATTAATATGGAAATGTCGCATGTCAGATGGTGACAGGTGTCATGAAGGAAATTCAAGCAGGCCAGGGTGTGCTGGGGATGGGGGTGGGTTGCTAATTTATATGGGATGCCTGGGAAGCCTTCTCTGATAAGGTGGCATTTGAGCAGAACATTAAGGAAGTGAGGGAACGTGCAGGGCAGCGATTCCAAGGACAGGCAACAGGAAATGCAGAGGCCCCGAAGTGGGAGTGCCTCCAGATAAAGGAACATCACCAAGGCCCGTGCACTAAACACGGGGAAGAGTAGGATAGAAGCTCAAAGAGGTCAAGGTGAGGGTGGGAGGCAGAACTCCTGTAGGGCCTTGTAGGCCATCGAATAGATTTTTGCTTTTACTCCAGATGAGAAGAGAAGACAGTAGAGTGCTCTGAGCAGAGAGCTGACGTGATCGTCACTTTTTAATGTAAAAAAATTATGGGGATTACTTAAATTGTAGGTCCAGTTAGCCCTCTCTCCTCCCCATTAGCTCTGGCCTCCTATTCCTCTTAGGGGCCCAGCATGGGGCCTGGCACGTAGTGGTCACTCAGTAAATGCCAGTTACATGAATCCTGAAGATCCCTTGCTCCAGAGGCATGCAAGGCCAAGACTGGCCAATGCTGGAAGTAGGAAAAGGCCAGGGGGGTGCAGCAGACTTCTAAATGGGAGGACGGTATCCGTGACAAAGGCCTTGGTCTAGCAGTGAAGAGAGGCTGGAGTTTCAGTTTCTGCTCCGCTGCTCCCTTGCTGTGTGACCTTGAAAAAAATCCTTCCTCTCTCTGGGCTCTATTCCTAAAACCAGAGCACTGGGTAATATCATCTTTAAGGTATTTTCAGTCCTGACGAGACTCTATGATAATACTTAAAAAAAATCGTGGTAAAGTACAAATAACATAAAGCTTACCATCTGAATGAACCATTCTGTGAGAATAGTTCTTGCTCCTTCTTGTATCCTGGTGAAGCTGCCCTATCTGCGGCCGCAAGTGGCTGGCGCGAGCCGTGATCGCTTCCGAGAGGAGTGGCTGAGCGATGGAGAGCCATTCCCCACACTGTGGGCAAAGGGGCAGGACAACTTGGTTCCAGGACAAGTGAGAACGGCAGCAAAGTAGAGAAACTGCCCCCTCCCTGCCCTGGAGGGAAACGGACGGGAATTAAACTCTGTCAAGGTGCTTCTTAGGCCCCAGGCCCTGGTGATGCTCTATGGCTGGGCTTTAAGTCTTGCTTTAATCCGTGAGAGGCAGACCTCCCGGGTCATTTTGCAAATGGCCCAGAGAAGTTAGGAAACTTGCTTAAGGTAGTACAGCTGGTCTGTAAGGTTAGAATCCAGATCTGGGTTGAAGTTTAAAACCTTTGCAAGGAATCACCACCCTCACGTGGCACCCTACCCCTGGGCCCTGTGATGTCTGGAAAGGCCTGCTTGGCACAGCTCTTCACTGAAGAGCCTTCATGGCTGATTACGAACATGCTTACTGTGGGCAAACAATTTCTTTACTTTGCCCACTGGGGCTTCTCTCCTTCCACCCGTCTGCTTTAGATGGATGCCCTGAAGTGTCTCCTTCCTCAGTATTCAATCCTCTTTTTTCATGTTTTTAAACCTTCTTGACCTCCCATTGCTAGGTCTTAACTGACGAGGGTCTAGATCTCGGGTCACAAAGGTTCATGCCCAGCTCTCCCCTTGGTGGATATTCGCATGATGCTGAGTGGAACAGCAAATAATATACAAACCCCTCTGTGTCTACTAAAGATGACTTCTGTTGGCATATCATGGCTTGTCTTTATGCTAAAAGGCCAGTCCCCTCCAGGAGGAAAAATGAAGGGGAGAGAGAACTCCAGCCTGCAACAATATTTTCAAGTTGTCAAATAAGAAATGAGGGGATCCTCCCGAGCCCAGTCTCCAGTTCACTCAGAGAAACAGAGCACTGACTCCATATGATAACAAATAAGCAAAACTCTATCACCCAGCCACGAGAGGGATGAACCAAGTCTTAGTTGTCTGCTGGCTCTTTGGACGAGATGGAGAGATAAGTTCATTCTGGGGACGGGGGTGTAGGTCTGTGTTGGAGGCGGCATGGTGGGCTCTGGGAATAGCAGAGGTCAAAGGTACAGCACTCCCCTCGTGAGCTATCGGTGCCTGCCCTGGGATAGTCTGGTCCTTCCTTTTCTCTGTACAGTGAGGCCCAGCCTGGGCTCTGGGGTACCCAGGACTCTAGGGGTAACATGAAATCCTCTGACAATTCAGAACTACCCTGCCCTTCAGCAAGTTTTATGTCCTATTTATTGAGTGCTAGATATTTGGGATATTTTAAATGCCTAAGTAATATATACGACAACTATTATGAGCCAGGGACTGGGCTAAGTGCTTTGCATTCACTGTCTTTTTTTTTTTTTTCCAAACTTTCCCCCCCTTTTATTAGAGAGAGAGTGTACAAGCAGAGGGAGAGGCAGGCAGAAGGAGAAGCAGGCTCCCAGCTGAGCAAGGAGCCCAATGCGGGACTCAGTCTCAGGACCCCGGGATCATGATCTGAGCTGAAGGCAGGCACTTAACTGACTGAGCCACCCAGGCTTCCCTTGTTTTCTTTCTAAAATTATTATTATTTAAACATTTTTAAAGGATTATATTTATTTATTTGTGAAAGCGCGCGCGTGCTCCAGTGGGGGGGGGCAGAAGGAGAGGGACAAGCAGACTCCCTGCTGAGCGTGGAGCTGATGTGGGTCTTGAGGAGGGATTCCATCCCAGGACTCTGAGATCATGACCTGAGCTGAAATCAAGAGTCAGACACTTAACCAACTGAGCCACCCAGGCGCCCTTGTATTTGTTGTCTTATTCTCATGATAGGAGGTAGAATCTATTTTACAGATGAGAAAACTGAGGCTCAGAGAGGTTAAGTGATGTCTTCAAGGTCATCTAGCTCATAAAAGGCAGGGCTGAGGATCAGACTCAGGTAAGGTGATTCCGATGGCTGTACTTAGTTGCTCAAGAAGTGTCCTGAGAGCGAAGCATCCGCTCCCTTGGGAGCCTGGAGCCAGGGTGCCTCGCTCAGCCTTGGGCAGTGAGAAAAAGATGCCTGGAAGAGGTGAGGCCTGAGCTAACTCTTGAAGTAGGAGCAGGAATGAGCCCATGGACTGCAGGCGGGAGAGGATGGTTTGGAGTTACTGGTCGTAGGAGCAGTCTGTGGACGAGCCCCTGGAGGAGAAGGAAAATGGCTTTGTTTGTGGCAGACTAAGCTGGCTGCTGCTCTACCTGTGAGTGGCAGTCTGGAAGCAGAGCCCAGGTCCGGAGGGACCTTCAGCTTAGACTGGGTCCTGAAGACAGTGCGGGAACCTTGGAGGGCTCTCAGTAGATAAGTTCACAGAACCAGCTTTGCTTTTTGAAGGTGCCTCTGGCCACAGCTGGGGAGGTTGCTACGTTGAAGGAAATGTGGCATATCAGACTCGAGTCAGATGCCTCAGGCTGTATACCAGCCTTTCCACTTAAGAGTTACACAGGTTGGGACGCCTGGGTGGCACAGCGGTTGAGCGTCTGCCTTCGGCTCAGGGCGTGATCCCAGCGTTATTGAATCGAGTCCCACATCAGGCTCCTCCACTCTGAGCCTGCTTCTTCCTCTCCCACTCCCCCGCCTGTGTTCCCTCTCTCGCTGGCTGTCTCTATCTCTATCGAATAAATAAATAAAATCTTAAAAAAAAAAAAAAAGAGTTACACAGGTTGAGGGGAAGGTGGGTGGCTCAGTAGGTTGAGCGTCTGACTCTACATCTCAGCTCAGGTCTTGATCTCACGGTCGTGAGTTCAAGTCCTGTGTTAGGGCACGGAGCTCACTAAAAATCTTTTTATATGGGTTGCTTCCTTACATCTTTGAGCCTCAGTTTCTTCATTTGTCAGCCCGATAAAATAACACCTTGTATAGTTGTTGAGGGAGTAAGAGTTAATCTAAGCAAAATGTTTAGCAGAGTTGTATCCTGGCACATAATACGTGTTTAATAAATGCTAGCTGCTCTGTGAGAGGGGTGTTGAGCAGGGCCATCCTTTTGGATGAAAGAACAGTCTACCCTTTTGACTTTGCTCTCAGTAAGCCTCCCCTCATTGATTGCCTGGGGGCAGAATCTTATCAGGGACTTTTACATTATTTTGCCCAAGGTCTTTCCGTTTTAAGAGAGATAATACTCACAAAGTGCTTAGCAAAGATCAGGCCCACAGTAATCACCTGATGCTTGTAGCTATTATTAAGTTAGAAAATGAAACTGGCTTAGAAAAGAATAGCAATTAAGCAATTATCAGTCTGTTATCACTCTAGTGTAAATGAGAAGCCAAATTCTTTCCTGGGAATAGGTTTTGACTGGGATAAGGAAGTCTGAGATCTCAGAACACCAGGAAGGAGAATCTGGGGGAACTGAACCCCTTTGGAATGTTTCCTGGAGCCAGTCATGCCTGGAGAAGAGCAGAAGATCCAATCCTAAATCAGCAGGTATAACAAACCCAAATGGTTTGGGACTCCAGAGTATGAAGTAACTCCTGTCTTCTAGTCTGGAGATGGGGGATGAGGCATATGGAGCTCTCAGGGACTGTCAAGAATTAAGCACCCACTATGTGTACAGCTTTATGTGAATTAAAAAAAAAAAGCGATGTGAAGCAGTATAGCAGGAGTCATAACCAAATTCAAGTTTTGACTCTGTCAACTATGCTCTCTATGTAACTTTGGGAAAGTCTCTTGCCTGCTTTGAGCCTCAATTTTCTCAGCGCTTCCGTTGTGTGATGGTATTGCACCTTCCCGAGCCTCAGTTTCTTCATCTGTAAAATGGGTACTACATATTTCACAGGACTGTATGAGATCATGCGTATTCAGTGCTCTGTGCCTGGTAACCAGTCTTACTGGGATCGCTCCGTAGATCCCTGCGATTCCTTTCCACTCAATCACCTGTGNGTCTTACTGGGATCGCTCCGTAGATCCCTGCGATTCCTTTCCAAGCACAAGGCCCCTGCTCGGAGTGGGGTGTGCGGGGAAGGGCTGGGTGGTCTCAGTCAGCCCATGGGGAGCAAAGGACAAATGTTACCCCGGCATAGGACACTGGGGAGCTACTGGTCAAGGGGCGCTCCGGTCATGGGGCAGGCCTTGGACAAATCCGTCCACAGAACCCTCAGTCTAGGCTGCTGATTAGATGAGGAGGGTCGCATCAGGTCCCCAGGTAACTTGGAAATCGGCCAGGTTCCTCCAGATGATGGTGGAATTCGGCTCCAGGCTTGGCTCTGCCCCTTCCCGGCCGGGTGACCTTGGGCCAGTCACTTTTCCTCTCTTGGCTTCAGGGTGCTCTGGAAGTGAGTCTCCTCGTTCCAGTCACCTCTCCGAGTGTAGGAGGGCGAAGTGTCGACACAATGGACGAGAACTGCCTTAGGGGCCGGCGAGTGCTATTTATTATGCTAATAAATGCACGCAGCGGGTTCCTTTCCAGCGGTTTCACTCTGGTTAAGCGGTACCTTCCACTGTAACCGAGGTTTCTCGCCTCACCGCCTACCGCCCGGCGAGCAGGGCTCTGCGGACCGCAGGCTCCAGGGCCGTTGCCATTGTTCTTGCAGGCTGGGCGGCAGGGGAGGGCTCTGGCGGACCAGACCTCGCCTTTGGTCTCTGCCTCCACCCCGCACCCCCGCGGCAGCGAGCCTGGGAAGCCCCCCCTCGCCGATCATTCCCGAGGAGGCGAGTCAGCCCCACAGCTCGCCCGAACGGCGGCCGAAGACTCCCCCGAGCGTCTCCGAAGAATCCCGACCGCTTGCAGTCTCCGGAAAGAGCCGAAGGCGCTTCCCACTCTCGGTCTCCCGAGACGCTCCGAAAAGGCCCGAAGTTTTCCGAGCGGCCGTCCTGCCGGACTGCTGGAGGCGGCCGCAGCGCCATGTTGGATGCTCTGCTCGTTGAGTGAAGAAAATCCGCCGGCATCGCCTGAGCCCCGCTACCGAGAAGGGCGCCGCTTCCCCCGGGGAGGGGGATAAAGACCCCCCGCCGCCGGCCCATGAGGATATTGCCGTGAAAGGTCCGGTCTCTCCGCCTCCTGCCCCCGCCGGGTCCGGCCCCCCCCCCGGGGTCGCGTTGTCACGGAGACCGGCAGCCGGTGGTGCTGGCCCGCGGGGCGGCTGCTGCTGCCGGCGGCGGCGGCGGCGGCGGCGGCGGGCGTGTGTGACCGGCCCCGGCCCCCTCCTCCTCCTCCTCCCAGCCTCC